>NW_026989592.1:0-28140 GCF_030222135.1 Aotus nancymaae | reverse complement strand
ATGCCGGTAATGGGCTGAAAACGCCTGTTTTGGGACTCTGCAGAGAAAGTGTTTGCAGACTGCTGAATCCACACACGGGTTTAACTCTGGAAGTTGAGTGCACACATTGACAACCGTTCTGTTAGATAGCTGCGTTTTGGATTTAGAAGCAGATATTTCCCTGTGCTTACTGCTGTTTCTTCCATATGCCGGTAATGGGCTGAAAACGCCTGTTTGGGGACTCTGCAGAGAAAGTGTTTGCAGACTGCTGAATCCACACACGGGTTTAACTCTGGAAGTTGAGTGCACACATTGACAACCGTTCTGTTAGATAGCTGCGTTTTGGATTTAGAAGCAGATATTTCCCTGTGCTTACTGCTGTTTCTTCCATATGCCGGTAATGGGCTGAAAACGCCTGTTTGGGGACTCTGCAGAGAAAGTGTTTGCAGACTGCTGAATCCACACACGGGTTTAACTCTGGAAGTTGAGTGCACACATTGACAACCGTTCTGTTAGATAGCTGCGTTTTGGATTTAGAAGCAGATATTTCCCTGTGCTTACTGCTGTTTCTTCCATATGCCGGTAATGGGCTGAAAACGCCTGTTTTGGGACTCTGCAGAGAAAGTGTTTGCAGACTGCTGAATCCACACACGGGTTTAACTCTGGAAGTTGAGTGCACACATTGACAACCGTTCTGTTAGATAGCTGCGTTTTGGATTTAGAAGCAGATATTTCCCTGGGCTTACTGCTGTTTCTTCCATATGCCGGTAATGGGCTGAAAACGCCTGTTTGGGGACTCTGCAGAGAAAGTGTTTGCAGACTGCTGAATCCACACACGGGTTTAACTCTGGAAGTTGAGTGCACACATTGACAACCGTTCTGGTAGATAGCTGCGTTTTGGATTTAGAAGCAGATATTTCCCAGTGCTTACTGCTGTTGCTTCCATATGCCGGTATTGGGCTGAAAACGCCTGTTTTGGGACTCTGCAGAGAAAGTGTTTGCAGACTGCTGAATCCACACACGGGTTTAACTCTGGAAGTTGAGTGCACACATTGACAACCGTTCTGTTAGATAGCTGCGTTTTGGATTTAGAAGCAGATATTTCCCTGTGCTTACTGCTGTTTCTTCCATATGCCGGTAATGGGCTGAAAACGCCTGTTTGGGGACTCTGCAGAGAAAGTGTTTGCAGACTGCTGAATCCACACACCGGTTTAACTCTGGAAGTTGAGTGCACACATTGACAATCGTTCTGTTAGATAGCTGCGTTTTGGATTTAGAAGCAGATATTTCCCTGTGCTTACTACTGTTGCTTCCATATGCCGGTAATGGGCTGAAAACGCCTGTTTGGGGACTCTGCAGAGAAAGTGTTTGCAGACTGCTGAATCCACACACGGGTTTAACTCTGGAAGTTGAGTGCACACATTGACAACCGTTCTGTTAGATAGCTGCGTTTTGGATTTAGAAGCAGATATTTCCCTGTGCTTACTGCTGTTGCTTCCATATGCCGGTAATGGGCTGAAAACGCCTGTTTTGGGACTCTGCAGAGAAAGTGTTTGCAGACTGCTGAATCCACACACGGGTTTAACTCTGGAAGTTGAGTGCACACATTGACAACCGTTCTGTTAGATAGCTGCGTTTTGGATTTAGAAGCAGATATTTCCCTGTGCTTACTGCTGTTGCTTCCATATGCCGGTAATGGGCTGAAAACTCCTGTTTTGGGACTCTGCAGAGAAAGTGTTTGCAGACTGCTGAATCCACACACGGGTTTAACTCTGGAAGTTGAGTGCACACATTGACAACCGTTCTGTTAGATAGCTGCGTTTTGGATTTAGAAGCAGATATTTCCCTGTGCTTACTGCTGTTTCTTCCATATGCCGGTAATGGGCTGAAAACGCCTGTTTTGGGACTCTGCAGAAAAGAAGAACTGTTTGCAGACTGCTGAATCCACACACGGGTTTAACTCTGGAAGTTGAGTGCACACATTGACAACCGTTCTGTTAGATAGCTGCGTTTTGGATTTAGAAGCAGATATTTCCCTGTGCTTACTGCTGTTGCTTCCATATGCCGGTAATGGGCTGAAAACGCCTGTTTTGGGACTCTGCAGAGAAAGTGTTTGCAGACTGCTGAATCCACACACGGGTTTAACTCTGGAAGTTGAGTGCACACATTGACAACCGTTCTGTTAGATAGCTGCGTTTTGGATTTAGAAGCAGATATTTCCCTGGGCTTACTGCTGTTTCTTCCATATGCCGGTAATGGGCTGAAAACGCCTGTTTTGGGACTCTGCAGAGAAAGTGTTTGCAGACTGCTGAATCCACACACGGGTTTAACTCTGGAAGTTGAGTGCACACATTGACAACCGTTCTGTTAGATAGCTGCGTTTTGGATTTAGAAGCAGATATTTCCCTGTGCTTACTGCTGTTTCTTCCATATGCCGGTAATGGGCTGAAAACGCCTGTTTGGGGACTCTGCAGAGAAAGTGTTTGCAGACTGCTGAATCCACACACGGGTTTAACTCTGGAAGTTGAGTGCACACATTGACAACCGTTCTGTTAGATAGCTGCGTTTTGGATTTAGAAGCAGATATTTCCCTGTGCTTACTGCTGTTTCTTCCATATGCCGGTAATGGGCTGAAAACGCCTGTTTGGGGACTCTGCAGAGAAAGTGTTTGCAGACTGCTGAATCCACACACGGGTTTAACTCTGGAAGTTGAGTGCACACATTGACAACCGTTCTGTTAGATAGCTGCGTTTTGGATTTAGAAGCAGATATTTCCCTGTGCTTACTGCTGTTTCTTCCATATGCCGGTAATGGAGTGAAAACGCCTGTTTTGGGACTCTGCAGAGAAAGTGTTTGCAGACTGCTGAATCCACACACGGGTTTAACTCTGGAAGTTGAGTGCACACATTGACAACCGTTCTGCTAGATAGCTGCGTTTTGGATTTAGATGCAGATATTTCCCTGTGCTTACTGCTGTTTCTTCCATATGCCGGTAATGGGCTGAAAACGCCTGTTTTGGGACTCTGCAGAGAAAGTGTTTGCAGACTGCTGAATCCACACACGGGTTTAACTCTGGAAGTTGAGTGCACACATTGACAACCGTTCTGGTAGATAGCTGCGTTTTGGATTTAGAAGCAGATATTTCCCTGTGCTTACTGCTGTTTCTTCCATATGCCGGTATTGGGCTGAAAACGCCTGTTTTGGGACTCTGCAGAGAAAGTGTTTGCAGACTGCTGAATCCACACACGGGTTTAACTCTGGAAGTTGAGTGCACACATTGACAACCGTTCTGTTAGATAGCTGCGTTTTGGATTTAGAAGCAGATATTTCCCTGTGCTTACTGCTGTTTCTTCCATATGCCGGTAATGGGCTGAAAACGCCTGTTTGGGGACTCTGCAGAGAAAGTGTTTGCAGACTGCTGAATCCACACACCGGTTTAACTCTGGAAGTTGAGTGCACACATTGACAATCGTTCTGTTAGATAGCTGCGTTTTGGATTTAGAAGCAGATATTTCCCTGTGCTTACTACTGTTGCTTCCATATGCCGGTAATGGGCTGAAAACGCCTGTTTGGGGACTCTGCAGAGAAAGTGTTTGCAGACTGCTGAATCCACACTCGGGTTTAACTCTGGAAGTTGAGTGCACACATTGACAACCGTTCTGTTAGATAGCTGCGTTTTGGATTTAGAAGCAGATATTTCCCTGTGCTTACTGCTGTTGCTTCCATATGCCGGTAATGGGCTGAAAACGCCTGTTTTGGGACTCTGCAGAGAAAGTGTTTGCAGACTGCTGAATCCACACACGGGTTTAACTCTGGAAGTTGAGTGCACACATTGACAACCGTTCTGTTAGATAGCTGCGTTTTGGATTTAGAAGCAGATATTTCCCTGTGCTTACTGCTGTTGCTTCCATATGCCGGTAATGGGCTGAAAACTCCTGTTTTGGGACTCTGCAGAGAAAGTGTTTGCAGACTGCTGAATCCACACACGGGTTTAACTCTGGAAGTTGAGTGCACACATTGACAACCGTTCTGTTAGATAGCTGCGTTTTGGATTTAGAAGCAGATATTTCCCTGTGCTTACTGCTGTTTCTTCCATATGCCGGTAATGGGCTGAAAACGCCTGTTTTGGGACTCTGCAGAGAAACTGTTTGCAGACTGCTGAATCCACACACCGGTTTAACTCTGGAAGTTGAGTGCACACATTGACAACCGTTCTGTTAGATAGCTGCGTTTTGGATTTAGAAGCAGATATTTCCCTGTGCTTACTGCTGTTTCTTCCATATGCCGGTAATGGGCTGAAAACGCCTGTTTTGGGACTCTGCAGAGAAAGTGTTTGCAGACTGCTGAATCCACACACGGGTTTAACTCTGGAAGTTGAGTGCACACATTGACAACCGTTCTGTTAGATAGCTGCGTTTTGGATTTAGAAGCAGATATTTCCCTGTGCTTACTGCTGTTTCTTCCATATGCCGGTAATGGGCTGAAAACGCCTGTTTTGGGACTCTGCAGAGAAAGTGTTTGCAGACTGCTGAATCCACACACGGGTTTAACTCTGGAAGTTGAGTGCACACATTGACAACCGTTCTGTTAGATAGCTGCGTTTTGGATTTAGAAGCAGATATTTACCTGTGCTTACTGCTGTTTCTTCCATATGCCGGTAATGGGCTGAAAACGCCTGTTTTGGGACTCTGCAGAGAAAGTGTTTGCAGACTGCTGAATCCACACACGGGTTTAACTCTGGAAGTTGAGTGCACACATTGACAACCGTTCTGTTAGATAGCTGCGTTTTGGATTTAGAAGCAGATATTTCCCTGTGCTTACTGCTGTTTCTTCCATATGCCGGTAATGGGCTGAAAACGCCTGTTTGGGGACTCTGCAGAGAAAGTGTTTGCAGACTGCTGAATCCACACACGGGTTTAACTCTGGAAGTTGAGTGCACACATTGACAACCGTTCTGTTAGATAGCTGCGTTTTGGATTTAGAAGCAGATATTTCCCTGTGCTTACTGCTGTTTCTTCCATATGCCGGTAATGGGCTGAAAACGCCTGTTTGGGGACTCTGCAGAGAAAGTGTTTGCAGACTGCTGAATCCACACACGGGTTTAACTCTGGAAGTTGAGTGCACACATTGACAACCGTTCTGTTAGATAGCTGCGTTTTGGATTTAGAAGCAGATATTTCCCTGTGCTTACTGCTGTTTCTTCCATATGCCGGTAATGGGCTGAAAACGCCTGTTTTGGGACTCTGCAGAGAAAGTGTTTGCAGACTGCTGAATCCACACACGGGTTTAACTCTGGAAGTTGAGTGCACACATTGACAACCGTTCTGTTAGATAGCTGCGTTTTGGATTTAGAAGCAGATATTTCCCTGGGCTTACTGCTGTTTCTTCCATATGCCGGTAATGGGCTGAAAACGCCTGTTTGGGGACTCTGCAGAGAAAGTGTTTGCAGACTGCAGAATCCACACACGGGTTTAACTCTGGAAGTTGAGTGCACACATTGACAACCGTTCTGGTAGATAGCTGCGTTTTGGATTTAGAAGCAGATATTTCCCTGTGCTTACTGCTGTTGCTTCCATATGCCGGTATTGGGCTGAAAACGCCTGTTTTGGGACTCTGCAGAGAAAGTGTTTGCAGACTGCTGAATCCACACACGGGTTTAACTCTGGAAGTTGAGTGCACACATTGACAACCGTTCTGTTAGATAGCTGCGTTTTGGATTTAGAAGCAGATATTTCCCTGTGCTTACTGCTGTTTCTTCCATATGCCGGTAATGGGCTGAAAACGCCTGTTTGGGGACTCTGCAGAGAAAGTGTTTGCAGACTGCTGAATCCACACACCGGTTTAACTCTGGAAGTTGAGTGCACACATTGACAATCGTTCTGTTAGATAGCTGCGTTTTGGATTTAGAAGCAGATATTTCCCTGTGCTTACTACTGTTGCTTCCATATGCCGGTAATGGGCTGAAAACGCCTGTTTGGGGACTCTGCAGAGAAAGTGTTTGCAGACTGCTGAATCCACACACGGGTTTACCTCTGGAAGTTGAGTGCACACATTGACAACCGTTCTGTTACATAGCTGCGTTTTGGATTTAGAAGCAGATATTTCCCTGTGCTTACTGCTGTTGCTTCCATATGCCGGTAATGGGCTGAAAACGCCTGTTTTGGGACTCTGCAGAGAAAGTGTTTGCAGACTGCTGAATCCACACACGGGTTTAACTCTGGAAGTTGAGTGCACACATTGACAACCGTTCTGTTAGATAGCTGCGTTTTGGATTTAGAAGCAGATATTTCCCTGTGCTTACTGCTGTTGCTTCCATATGCCGGTAATGGGCTGAAAACTCCTGTTTTGGGACTCTGCAGAGAAAGTGTTTGCAGACTGCTGAATCCACACACGGGTTTAACTCTGGAAGTTGAGTGCACACATTGACAACCGTTCTGTTAGATAGCTGCGTTTTGGATTTAGAAGCAGATATTTCCCTGTGCTTACTGCTGTTTCTTCCATATGCCGGTAATGGGCTGAAAACGCCTGTTTTGGGACTCTGCAGAGAAACTGTTTGCAGACTGCTGAATCCACACACGGGTTTAACTCTGGAAGTTGAGTGCACACATTGACAACCGTTCTGTTAGATAGCTGCGTTTTGGATTTAGAAGCAGATATTTCCCTGTGCTTACTGCTGTTGCTTCCATATGCCGGTAATGGGCTGAAAACGCCTGTTTTGGGACTCTGCAGAGAAAGTGTTTGCAGACTGCTGAATCCACACACGGGTTTAACTCTGGAAGTTGAGTGCACACATTGACAACCGTTCTGTTAGATAGCTGCGTTTTGGATTTAGAAGCAGATATTTCCCTGGGCTTACTGCTGTTTCTTCCATATGCCGGTAATGGGCTGAAAACGCCTGTTTTGGGACTCTGCAGAGAAAGTGTTTGCAGACTGCTGAATCCACACACGGGTTTAACTCTGGAAGTTGAGTGCACACATTGACAACCGTTCTGTTAGATAGCTGCGTTTTGGATTTAGAAGCAGATATTTACCTGTGCTTACTGCTGTTTCTTCCATATGCCGGTAATGGGCTGAAAACGCCTGTTTTGGGACTCTGCAGAGAAAGTGTTTGCAGACTGCTGAATCCACACACGGGTTTAACTCTGGAAGTTGAGTGCACACATTGACAACCGTTCTGTTAGATAGCTGCGTTTTGGATTTAGAAGCAGATATTTCCCTGTGCTTACTGCTGTTTCTTCCATATGCCGGTAATGGGCTGAAAACGCCTGTTTGGGGACTCTGCAGAGAAAGTGTTTGCAGACTGCTGAATCCACACACGGGTTTAACTCTGGAAGTTGAGTGCACACATTGACAACCGTTCTGTTAGATAGCTGCGTTTTGGATTTAGAAGCAGATATTTCCCTGTGCTTACTGCTGTTTCTTCCATATGCCGGTAATGGGCTGAAAACGCCTGTTTGGGGACTCTGCAGAGAAAGTGTTTGCAGACTGCTGAATCCACACACGGGTTTAACTCTGGAAGTTGAGTGCACACATTGACAACCGTTCTGTTAGATAGCTGCGTTTTGGATTTAGAAGCAGATATTTCCCTGTGCTTACTGCTGTTTCTTCCATATGCCGGTAATGGGCTGAAAACGCCTGTTTTGGGACTCTGCAGAGAAAGTGTTTGCAGACTGCTGAATCCACACACGGGTTTAACTCTGGAAGTTGAGTGCACACATTGACAACCGTTCTGTTAGATAGCTGCGTTTTGGATTTAGAAGCAGATATTTCCCTGGGCTTACTGCTGTTTCTTCCATATGCCGGTAATGGGCTGAAAACGCCTGTTTGGGGACTCTGCAGAGAAAGTGTTTGCAGACTGCAGAATCCACACACGGGTTTAACTCTGGAAGTTGAGTGCACACATTGACAACCGTTCTGTTAGATAGCTGCGTTTTGGATTTAGAAGCAGATATTTCCCTGGGCTTACTGCTGTTTCTTCCATATGCCGGTAATGGGCTGAAAACGCCTGTTTTGGGACTCTGCAGAGAAAGTGTTTGCAGACTGCTGAATCCACACACGGGTTGAACTCTGGAAGTTGAGTGCACACATTGACAACCGTTCTGTTAGATAGCTGCGTTTTGGATTTAGAAGCAGATATTTCCCTGGGCTTACTGCTGTTTCTTCCATATGCCGGTAATGGGCTGAAAACGCCTGTTTTGGGACTCTGCAGAGAAAGTGTTTGCAGACTGCTGAATCCACACACGGGTTTAACTCTGGAAGTTGAGTGCACACATTGACAACCGTTCTGTTAGATAGCTGCGTTTTGGATTTAGAAGCAGATATTTCCCTGTGCTTACTGCTGTTTCTTCCATATGCCGGTAATGGAGTGAAAACGCCTGTTTTGGGACTCTGCAGAGAAAGTGTTTGCAGACTGCTGAATCCACACACGGGTTTAACTCTGGAAGTTGAGTGCACACATTGACAACCGTTCTGCTAGATAGCTGCGTTTTGGATTTAGATGCAGATATTTCCCTGTGCTTACTGCTGTTTCTTCCATATGCCGGTAATGGGCTGAAAACGCCTGTTTTGGGACTCTGCAGAGAAAGTGTTTGCAGACTGCTGAATCCACACACGGGTTTAACTCTGGAAGTTGAGTGCACACATTGACAACCGTTCTGTTAGATAGCTGCGTTTTGGATTTAGAAGCAGATATTTCCCTGTGCTTACTGCTGTTGCTTCCATATGCCGGTATTGGGCTGAAAACGCCTGTTTTGGGACTCTGCAGAGAAAGTGTTTGCAGACTGCTGAATCCACACACGGGTTTAACTCTGGAAGTTGAGTGCACACATTGACAACCGTTCTGTTAGATAGCTGCGTTTTGGATTTAGAAGCAGATATTTCCCTGGGCTTACTGCTGTTGCTTCCATATGCCGGTAATGGGCTGAAAACGCCTGTTTTGGGACTCTGCAGAGAAAGTGTTTGCAGACTGCTGAATCCACACACGGGTTTAACTCTGGAAGTTGAGTGCACACATTGACAACCGTTCTGTTAGATAGCTGCGTTTTGGATTTAGAAGCAGATATTTCCCTGTGCTTACTGCTGTTTCTTCCATATGCCGGTAATGGGCTGAAAACGCCTGTTTTGGGACTCTGCAGAGAAAGTGTTTGCAGACTGCTGAATCCACACACGGGTTTAACTCTGGAAGTTGAGTGCACACATTGACAACCGTTCTGTTAGATAGCTGCGTTTTGGATTTAGAAGCAGATATTTCCCTGTGCTTACTGCTGTTTCTTCCATATGCCGGTAATGGGCTGAAAACGCCTGTTTTGGGACTCTGCAGAGAAAGTGTTTGCAGACTGCTGAATCCACACACGGGTTTAACTCTGGAAGTTGAGTGCACACATTGACAACCGTTCTGTTAGATAGCTGCGTTTTGGATTTAGAAGCAGATATTTCCCTGTGCTTACTGCTGTTTCTTCCATATGCCGGTAATGGGCTGAAAACGCCTGTTTGGGGACTCTGCAGAGAAAGTGTTTGCAGACTGCTGAATCCACACCCGGGTTTAACTCTGGAAGTTGAGTGCACACATTGACAACCGTTCTGTTAGATAGCTGCGTTTTGGATTTAGAAGCAGATATTTCCCTGTGCTTACTGCTGTTTCTTCCATATGCCGGTAATGGGCTGAAAACGCCTGTTTGGGGACTCTGCAGAGAAAGTGTTTGCAGACTGCTGAATCCACACACGGGTTTAACTCTGGAAGTTGAGTGCACACATTGACAACCGTTCTGTTAGATAGCTGCGTTTTGGATTTAGAAGCAGATATTTCCCTGTGCTTACTGCTGTTTCTTCCATATGCCGGTAATGGAGTGAAAACGCCTGTTTTGGGACTCTGCAGAGAAAGTGTTTGCAGACTGCTGAATCCACACACGGGTTTAACTCTGGAAGTTGAGTGCACACATTGACAACCGTTCTGCTAGATAGCTGCGTTTTGGATTTAGATGCAGATATTTCCCTGTGCTTACTGCTGTTTCTTCCATATGCCGGTAATGGGCTGAAAACGCCTGTTTTGGGACTCTGCAGAGAAAGTGTTTGCAGACTGCTGAATCCACACACGGGTTTAACTCTGGAAGTTGAGTGCACACATTGACAACCGTTCTGGTAGATAGCTGCGTTTTGGATTTAGAAGCAGATATTTCCCTGTGCTTACTGCTGTTTCTTCCATATGCCGGTATTGGGCTGAAAACGCCTGTTTGGGGACTCTGCAGAGAAAGTGTTTGCAGACTGCTGAATCCACACACGGGTTTAACTCTGGAAGTTGAGTGCACACATTGACAACCGTTCTGTTAGATAGCTGCGTTTTGGATTTAGAAGCAGATATTTCCCTGTGCTTACTGCTGTTTCTTCCATATGCCGGTAATGGGCTGAAAACGCCTGTTTGGGGACTCTGCAGAGAAAGTGTTTGCAGACTGCTGAATCCACACACCGGTTTAACTCTGGAAGTTGAGTGCACACATTGACAATCGTTCTGTTAGATAGCTGCGTTTTGGATTTAGAAGCAGATATTTCCCTGTGCTTACTACTGTTGCTTCCATATGCCGGTAATGGGCTGAAAACGCCTGTTTGGGGACTCTGCAGAGAAAGTGTTTGCAGACTGCTGAATCCACACTCGGGTTTAACTCTGGAAGTTGAGTGCACACATTGACAACCGTTCTGTTAGATAGCTGCGTTTTGGATTTAGAAGCAGATATTTCCCTGTGCTTACTGCTGTTGCTTCCATATGCCGGTAATGGGCTGAAAACGCCTGTTTTGGGACTCTGCAGAGAAAGTGTTTGCAGACTGCTGAATCCACACACGGGTTTAACTCTGGAAGTTGAGTGCACACATTGACAACCGTTCTGTTAGATAGCTGCGTTTTGGATTTAGAAGCAGATATTTCCCTGTGTTTACTGCTGTTGCTTCCATATGCCGGTAATGGGCTGAAAACTCCTGTTTTGGGACTCTGCAGAGAAAGTGTTTGCAGACTGCTGAATCCACACACGGGTTTAACTCTGGAAGTTGAGTGCACACATTGACAACCGTTCTGTTAGATAGCTGCGTTTTGGATTTAGAAGCAGATATTTCCCTGTGCTTACTGCTGTTTCTTCCATATGCCGGTAATGGGCTGAAAACGCCTGTTTTGGGACTCTGCAGAGAAACTGTTTGCAGACTGCTGAATCCACACACGGGTTTAACTCTGGAAGTTGAGTGCACACATTGACAACCGTTCTGTTAGATAGCTGCGTTTTGGATTTAGAAGCAGATATTTCCCTGTGCTTACTGCTGTTTCTTCCATATGCCGGTAATGGGCTGAAAACGCCTGTTTTGGGACTCTGCAGAGAAAGTGTTTGCAGACTGCTGAATCCACACCCGGGTTTAACTCTGGAAGTTGAGTGCACACATTGACAACCGTTCTGTTAGATAGCTGCGTTTTGGATTTAGAAGCAGATATTTACCTGTGCTTACTGCTGTTTCTTCCATATGCCGGTAATGGGCTGAAAACGCCTGTTTGGGGACTCTGCAGAGAAAGTGTTTGCAGACTGCTGAATCCACACCCGGGTTTAACTCTGGAAGTTGAGTGCACACATTGACAACCGTTCTGTTAGATAGCTGCGTTTTGGATTTAGAAGCAGATATTTCCCTGTGCTTACTGCTGTTTCTTCCATATGCCGGTAATGGGCTGAAAACGCCTGTTTGGGGACTCTGCAGAGAAAGTGTTTGCAGACTGCTGAATCCACACACGGGTTTAACTCTGGAAGTTGAGTGCACACATTGACAACCGTTCTGGTAGATAGCTGCGTTTTGGATTTAGAAGCAGATATTTCCCTGTGCTTACTGCTGTTTCTTCCATATGCCGGTATTGGGGTGAAAACGCCTGTTTTGGGAATCTGCAGAGAAAGTGTTTGCAGACTGCTGAATACACACACGGGTTTAACTCTGGAAGTTGAGTGCACACATTGACAACCGTTCTGTTAGATAGCTGCGTTTTGGATTTAGAAGCAGATATTTCCCTGTGCTTACTGCTGTTTCTTCCATATGCCGGTAATGTGCTGAAAACGCCTGTTTGGGGACTCTGCAGAGAAAGTGTTTGCAGACTGCTGAATCCACACACCGGTTTAACTCTGGAAGTTGAGTGCACACATTGACAATCGTTCTGTTAGATAGCTGCGTTTTGGATTTAGAAGCAGATATTTCCCTGTGCTTACTACTGTTGCTTCCATATGCCGGTAATGGGCTGAAAACGCCTGTTTGGGGACTCTGCAGAGAAAGTGTTTGCAGACTGCTGAATCCACACACGGGTTTAACTCTGGAAGTTGAGTGCACACATTGACAACCGTTCTGTTAGATAGCTGCGTTTTGGATTTAGAAGCAGATATTTCCCTGTGCTTACTGCTGTTGCTTCCATATGCCGGTAATGGGCTGAAAACGCCTGTTTTGGGACTCTGCAGAGAAACTGTTTGCAGACTGCTGAATCCACACACGGGTTTAACTCTGGAAGTTGAGTGCACACATTGACAACCGTTCTGTTAGATAGCTGCGTTTTGGATTTAGAAGCAGATATTTCCCTGTGCTTACTGCTGTTGCTTCCATATGCCGGTAATGGGCTGAAAACGCCTGTTTTGGGACTCTGCAGAGAAAGTGTTTGCAGACTGCTGAATCCACACACGGGTTTAACTCTGGAAGTTGAGTGCACACATTGACAACCGTTCTGTTAGATAGCTGCGTTTTGGATTTAGAAGCAGATATTTCCCTGTGCTTACTGCTGTTTCTTCCATATGCCGGTAATGGGCTGAAAACGCCTGTTTTGGGACTCTGCAGAGAAAGTGTTTGCAGACTGCTGAATCCACACACGGGTTTAACTCTGGAAGTTGAGTGCACACATTGACAACCGTTCTGTTAGATAGCTGCGTTTTGGATTTAGAAGCAGATATTTCCCTGTGCTTACTGCTGTTTCTTCCATATGCCGGTAATGGGCTGAAAACGCCTGTTTTGGGACTCTGCAGAGAAAGTGTTTGCAGACTGCTGAATCCACACACGGGTTTAACTCTGGAAGTTGAGTGCACACATTGACAACCGTTCTGTTAGATAGCTGCGTTTTGGATTTAGAAGCAGATATTTCCCTGTGCTTACTGCTGTTTCTTCCATATGCCGGTAATGGGCTGAAAACGCCTGTTTGGGGACTCTGCAGAGAAAGTGTTTGCAGACTGCTGAATCCACACACCGGTTTAACTCTGGAAGTTGAGTGCACACATTGACAATCGTTCTGTTAGATAGCTGCGTTTTGGATTTAGAAGCAGATATTTCCCTGTGCTTACTACTGTTGCTTCCATATGCCGGTAATGGGCTGAAAACGCCTGTTTGGGGACTCTGCAGAGAAAGTGTTTGCAGACTGCTGAATCCACACACGGGTTTAACTCTGGAAGTTGAGTGCACACATTGACAACCGTTCTGTTAGATAGCTGCGTTTTGGATTTAGAAGCAGATATTTCCCTGTGCTTACTGCTGTTGCTTCCATATGCCGGTAATGGGCTGAAAACGCCTGTTTTGGGACTCTGCAGAGAAAGTGTTTGCAGACTGCTGAATCCACACACGGGTTTAACTCTGGAAGTTGAGTGCACACATTGACAACCGTTCTGTTAGATAGCTGCGTTTTGGATTTAGAAGCAGATATTTCCCTGTGCTTACTGCTGTTGCTTCCATATGCCGGTAATGGGCTGAAAACGCCTGTTTTGGGACTCTGCAGAGAAAGTGTTTGCAGACTGCTGAATCCACACACGGGTTTAACTCTGGAAGTTGAGTGCACACATTGACAACCGTTCTGTTAGATAGCTGCGTTTTGGATTTAGAAGCAGATATTTCCCTGTGCTTACTGCTGTTTCTTCCATATGCCGGTAATGGGCTGAAAACGCCTGTTTTGGGACCTGCAGAGAAAGTGTTTGCAGACTGCTGAATCCACACACGGGTTTAACTCTGGAAGTTGAGTGCACACATTGACAACCGTTCTGTTAGATAGCTGCGTTTTGGATTTAGAAGCAGATATTTCCCTGTGCTTACTGCTGTTGCTTCCATATGCCGGTAATGGGCTGAAAACGCCTGTTTTGGGACTCTGCAGAGAAAGTGTTTGCAGACTGCTGAATCCACACACGGGTTTAACTCTGGAAGTTGAGTGCACACATTGACAACCGTTCTGTTAGATAGCTGCGTTTTGGATTTAGAAGCAGATATTTCCCTGGGCTTACTGCTGTTTCTTCCATATGCCGGTAATGGGCTGAAAACGCCTGTTTTGGGACTCTGCAGAGAAAGTGTTTGCAGACTGCTGAATCCACACACGGGTTTAACTCTGGAAGTTGAGTGCACACATTGACAACCGTTCTGTTAGATAGCTGCGTTTTGGATTTAGAAGCAGATATTTCCCTGTGCTTACTGCTGTTTCTTCCATATGCCGGTAATGGGCTGAAAACGCCTGTTTTGGGACTCTGCAGAGAAAGTGTTTGCAGACTGCTGAATCCACACACGGGTTTAACTCTGGAAGTTGAGTGCACACATTGACAACCGTTCTGTTAGATAGCTGCGTTTTGGATTTAGAAGCAGATATTTCCCTGTGCTTACTGCTGTTTCTTCCATATGCCGGTAATGGGCTGAAAACGCCTGTTTGGGGACTCTGCAGAGAAAGTGTTTGCAGACTGCTGAATCCACACACGGGTTTAACTCTGGAAGTTGAGTGCACACATTGACAACCGTTCTGTTAGATAGCTGCGTTTTGGATTTAGAAGCAGATATTTCCCTGTGCTTACTGCTGTTTCTTCCATATGCCGGTAATGGGCTGAAAACGCCTGTTTGGGGACTCTGCAGAGAAAGTGTTTGCAGACTGCTGAATCCACACACGGGTTTAACTCTGGAAGTTGAGTGCACACATTGACAACCGTTCTGTTAGATAGCTGCGTTTTGGATTTAGAAGCAGATATTTCCCTGGGCTTACTGCTGTTTCTTCCATATGCCGGTAATGGAGTGAAAACGCCTGTTTTGGGACTCTGCAGAGAAAGTGTTTGCAGACTGCTGAATCCACACACGGGTTTAACTCTGGAAGTTGAGTGCACACATTGACAACCGTTCTGTTAGATAGCTGCGTTTTGGATTTAGAAGCAGATATTTCCCTGGGCTTACTGCTGTTTCTTCCATATGCCGGTAATGGGCTGAAAACGCCTGTTTTGGGACTCTGCAGAGAAAGTGTTTGCAGACTGCTGAATCCACACACGGGTTTAACTCTGGAAGTTGAGTGCACACATTGACAACCGTTCTGTTAGATAGCTGCGTTTTGGATTTAGAAGCAGATATTTCCCTGGGCTTACTGCTGTTGCTTCCATATGCCGGTAATGGGCTGAAAACGCCTGTTTTGGGACTCTGCAGAGAAAGTGTTTGCAGACTGCTGAATCCACACACGGGTTGAACTCTGGAAGTTGAGTGCACACATTGACAACCGTTCTGTTAGATAGCTGCGTTTTGGATTTAGAAGCAGATATTTCCCTGGGCTTACTGCTGTTTCTTCCATATGCCGGTAATGGGCTGAAAACGCCTGTTTTGGGACTCTGCAGAGAAAGTGTTTGCAGACTGCTGAATCCACACACGGGTTTAACTCTGGAAGTTGAGTGCACACATTGACAACCGTTCTGTTAGATAGCTGCGTTTTGGATTTAGAAGCAGATATTTCCCTGTGCTTACTGCTGTTTCTTCCATATGCCGGTAATGGGCTGAAAACGCCTGTTTGGGGACTCTGCAGAGAAAGTGTTTGCAGACTGCTGAATCCACACCCGGGTTTAACTCTGGAAGTTGAGTGCACACATTGACAACCGTTCTGTTAGATAGCTGCGTTTTGGATTTAGAAGCAGATATTTCCCTGTGCTTACTGCTGTTTCTTCCATATGCCGGTAATGGGCTGAAAACGCCTGTTTGGGGACTCTGCAGAGAAAGTGTTTGCAGACTGCTGAATCCACACACGGGTTTAACTCTGGAAGTTGAGTGCACACATTGACAACCGTTCTGGTAGATAGCTGCGTTTTGGATTTAGAAGCAGATATTTCCCTGTGCTTACTGCTGTTTCTTCCATATGCCGGTATTGGGCTGAAAACGCCTGTTTTGGGACTCTGCAGAGAAAGTGTTTGCCGACTGCTGAATACACACACGGGTTTAACTCTGGAAGTTGAGTGCACACATTGACAACCGTTCTGTTAGATAGCTGCGTTTTGGATTTAGAAGCAGATATTTCCCTGTGCTTACTGCTGTTTCTTCCATATGCCGGTAATGTGCTGAAAACGCCTGTTTGGGGACTCTGCAGAGAAAGTGTTTGCAGACTGCTGAATCCACACACCGGTTTAACTCTGGAAGTTGAGTGCACACATTGACAATCGTTCTGTTAGATAGCTGCGTTTTGGATTTAGAAGCAGATATTTCCCTGTGCTTACTACTGTTGCTTCCATATGCCGGTAATGGGCTGAAAACGCCTGTTTGGGGACTCTGCAGAGAAAGTGTTTGCAGACTGCTGAATCCACACACGGGTTTAACTCTGGAAGTTGAGTGCACACATTGACAACCGTTCTGTTAGATAGCTGCGTTTTGGATTTAGAAGCAGATATTTCCCTGTGCTTACTGCTGTTGCTTCCATATGCCGGTAATGGGCTGAAAACGCCTGTTTTGGGACTCTGCAGAGAAACTGTTTGCAGACTGCTGAATCCACACACGGGTTTAACTCTGGAAGTTGAGTGCACACATTGACAACCGTTCTGTTAGATAGCTGCGTTTTGGATTTAGAAGCAGATATTTCCCTGTGCTTACTGCTGTTGCTTCCATATGCCGGTAATGGGCTGAAAACGCCTGTTTTGGGACTCTGCAGAGAAAGTGTTTGCAGACTTCTGAATCCACACACGGGTTTAACTCTGGAAGTTGAGTGCACACATTGACAACCGTTCTGTTAGATAGCTGCGTTTTGGATTTAGAAGCAGATATTTCCCTGGGCTTACTGCTGTTTCTTCCATATGCCGGTAATGGGCTGAAAACGCCTGTTTGGGGACTCTGCAGAGAAAGTGTTTGCAGACTGCTGAATCCACACACGGGTTTAACTCTGGAAGTTGAGTGCACACATTGACAACCGTTCTGTTAGATAGCTGCGTTTTGGATTTAGAAGCAGATATTTCCCTGTGCTTACTGCTGTTTCTTCCATATGCCGGTAATGGGCTGAAAACGCCTGTTTTGGGACTCTGCAGAGAAAGTGTTTGCAGACTGCTGAATCCACACACGGGTTTAACTCTGGAAGTTGAGTGCACACATTGACAACCGTTCTGTTAGATAGCTGCGTTTTGGATTTAGAAGCAGATATTTCCCTGTGCTTACTGCTGTTTCTTCCATATGCCGGTAATGGGCTGAAAACGCCTGTTTGGGGACTCTGCAGAGAAAGTGTTTGCAGACTGCTGAATCCACACACCGGTTTAACTCTGGAAGTTGAGTGCACACATTGACAATCGTTCTGTTAGATAGCTGCGTTTTGGATTTAGAAGCAGATATTTCCCTGTGCTTACTACTGTTGCTTCCATATGCCGGTAATGGGCTGAAAACGCCTGTTTGGGGACTCTGCAGAGAAAGTGTTTGCAGACTGCTGAATCCACACACGGGTTTAACTCTGGAAGTTGAGTGCACACATTGACAACCGTTCTGTTAGATAGCTGCGTTTTGGATTTAGAAGCAGATATTTCCCTGTGCTTACTGCTGTTGCTTCCATATGCCGGTAATGGGCTGAAAACGCCTGTTTTGGGACTCTGCAGAGAAAGTGTTTGCAGACTGCTGAATCCACACACGGGTTTAACTCTGGAAGTTGAGTGCACACATTGACAACCGTTCTGTTAGATAGCTGCGTTTTGGATTTAGAAGCAGATATTTCCCTGTGCTTACTGCTGTTGCTTCCATATGCCGGTAATGGGCTGAAAACGCCTGTTTTGGGACTCTGCAGAGAAAGTGTTTGCAGACTGCTGAATCCACACACGGGTTTAACTCTGGAAGTTGAGTGCACACATTGACAACCGTTCTGTTAGATAGCTGCGTTTTGGATTTAGAAGCAGATATTTCCCTGTGCTTACTGCTGTTTCTTCCATATGCCGGTAATGGGCTGAAAACGCCTGTTTTGGGACTCTGCAGAGAAACTGTTTGCAGACTGCTGAATCCACACACGGGTTTAACTCTGGAAGTTGAGTGCACACATTGACAACCGTTCTGTTAGATAGCTGCGTTTTGGATTTAGAAGCAGATATTTCCCTGTGCTTACTGCTGTTGCTTCCATATGCCGGTAATGGGCTGAAAACGCCTGTTTGGGGACTCTGCAGAGAAAGTGTTTGCAGACTGCTGAATCCACACACGGGTTTAACTCTGGAAGTTGAGTGCACACATTGACAACCGTTCTGTTAGATAGCTGCGTTTTGGATTTAGAAGCAGATATTTCCCTGGGCTTACTGCTGTTTCTTCCATATGCCGGTAATGGGCTGAAAACGCCTGTTTTGGGACTCTGCAGAGAAAGTGTTTGCAGACTGCTGAATCCACACACGGGTTTAACTCTGGAAGTTGAGTGCACACATTGACAACCGTTCTGTTAGATAGCTGCGTTTTGGATTTAGAAGCAGATATTTACCTGTGCTTACTGCTGTTTCTTCCATATGCCGGTAATGGGCTGAAAACGCCTGTTTTGGGACTCTGCAGAGAAAGTGTTTGCAGACTGCTGAATCCACACACGGGTTTAACTCTGGAAGTTGAGTGCACACATTGACAACCGTTCTGTTAGATAGCTGCGTTTTGGATTTAGAAGCAGATATTTCCCTGTGCTTACTGCTGTTTCTTCCATATGCCGGTAATGGGCTGAAAACGCCTGTTTGGGGACTCTGCAGAGAAAGTGTTTGCAGACTGCTGAATCCACACACGGGTTTAACTCTGGAAGTTGAGTGCACACATTGACAACCGTTCTGTTAGATAGCTGCGTTTTGGATTTAGAAGCAGATATTTCCCTGGGCTTACTGCTGTTTCTTCCATATGCCGGTAATGGGCTGAAAACGCCTGTTTTGGGACTCTGCAGAGAAAGTGTTTGCAGACTGCTGAATCCACACACGGGTTTAACTCTGGAAGTTGAGTGCACACATTGACAACCGTTCTGTTAGATAGCTGCGTTTTGGATTTAGAAGCAGATATTTCCCTGTGCTTACTGCTGTTTCTTCCATATGCCGGTAATGGGCTGAAAACGCCTGTTTGGGGACTCTGCAGAGAAAGTGTTTGCAGACTGCTGAATCCACACACGGGTTTAACTCTGGAAGTTGAGTGCACACATTGACAACCGTTCTGTTAGATAGCTGCGTTTTGGATTTAGAAGCAGATATTTCCCTGGGCTTACTGCTGTTTCTTCCATATGCCGGTAATGGGCTGAAAACGCCTGTTTTGGGACTCTGCAGAGAAAGTGTTTGCAGACTGCTGAATCCACACACGGGTTGAACTCTGGAAGTTGAGTGCACACATTGACAACCGTTCTGTTAGATAGCTGCGTTTTGGATTTAGAAGCAGATATTTCCCTGTGCTTACTGCTGTTTCTTCCATATGCCGGTAATGGGCTGAAAACGCCTGTTTTGGGACTCTGCAGAGAAAGTGTTTGCAGACTGCTGAATCCACACACGGGTTTAACTCTGGAAGTTGAGTGCACACATTGACAACCGTTCTGTTAGATAGCTGCGTTTTGGATTTAGAAGCAGATATTTCCCTGTGCTTACTGCTGTTTCTTCCATATGCCGGTAATGGGCTGAAAACGCCTGTTTTGGGACTCTGCAGAGAAAGTGTTTGCAGACTGCTGAATCCACACACGGGTTTAACTCTGGAAGTTGAGTGCACACATTGACAACCGTTCTGTTAGATAGCTGCGTTTTGGATTTAGAAGCAGATATTTCCCTGGGCTTACTGCTGTTTCTTCCATATGCCGGTAATGGGCTGAAAACGCCTGTTTGGGGACTCTGCAGAGAAAGTGTTTGCAGACTGCTGAATCCACACACGGGTTTAACTCTGGAAGTTGAGTGCACACATTGACAACCGTTCTGTTAGATAGCTGCGTTTTGGATTTAGAAGCAGATATTTCCCTGGGCTTACTGCTGTTTCTTCCATATGCCGGTAATGGGCTGAAAACGCCTGTTTGGGGACTCTGCAGAGAAAGTGTTTGCAGACTGCTGAATCCACACACGGGTTTAACTCTGGAAGTTGAGTGCACACATTGACAACCGTTCTGTTAGATAGCTGCGTTTTGGATTTAGAAGCAGATATTTCCCTGTGCTTACTGCAGTTTCTTCCATATGCCGGTAATGGGCTGAAAACGCCTGTTTTGGGACTCTGCAGAGAAAGTGTTTGCAGACTGCTGAATCCACACACGGGTTTAACTCTGGAAGTTGAGTGCACACATTGACAACCGTTCTGTTAGATAGCTGCGTTTTGGATTTAGAAGCAGATATTTCCCTGTGCTTACTGCTGTTTCTTCCATATGCCGGTAATGGGCTGAAAACGCCTGTTTTGGGACTCTGCAGAGAAAGTGTTTGCAGACTGCTGAATCCACACACGGGTTTAACTCTGGAAGTTGAGTGCACACATTGACAACCGTTCTGTTAGATAGCTGCGTTTTGGATTTAGAAGCAGATATTTCCCTGGGCTTACTGCTGTTTCTTCCATATGCCGGTAATGGGCTGAAAACGCCTGTTTTGGGACTCTGCAGAGAAAGTGTTTGCAGACTGCTGAATCCACACACGGGTTTAACTCTGGAAGTTGAGTGCACACATTGACAACCGTTCTGTTAGATAGCTGCGTTTTGGATTTAGAAGCAGATATTTCCCTGTGCTTACTGCTGTTTCTTCCATATGCCGGTAATGGGCTGAAAACGCCTGTTTTGGGACTCTGCAGAGAAAGTGTTTGCAGACTGCTGAATCCACACACGGGTTTAACTCTGGAAGTTGAGTGCACACATTGACAACCGTTCTGTTAGATAGCTGCGTTTTGGATTTAGAAGCAGATATTTCCCTGGGCTTACTGCTGTTTCTTCCATATGCCGGTAATGGGCTGAAAACGCCTGTCTGGGGACTCTGCAGAGAAAGTGTTTGCAGACTGCTGAATCCACACACGGGTTTATCTCTGGAAGTTGAGTGCACACATTGACAACCGTTCTGTTAGATAGCTGCATTTTGGATTTAGAAGCAGATATTTCCCTGGGCTTACTGCTGTTTCTTCCATATGCCGGTAATGGGCTGAAAACGCCTGTTTGGGGACTCTGCAGAGAAAGTGTTTGCAGACTGCTGAATCCACACACGGGTTGAACTCTGGAAGTTGAGTGCACACATTGACAACCGTTCTGTTAGATAGCTGCGTTTTGGATTTAGAAGCAGATATTTCCCTGGGCTTACTGCTGTTTCTTCCATATGCCGGTAATGGGCTGAAAACGCCTGTTTTGGGACTCTGCAGAGAAAGTGTTTGCAGACTGCTGAATCCACACACGGGTTTAACTCTGGAAGTTGAGTGCACACATTGACAACCGTTCTGGTAGATAGCTGCGTTTTGGATTTAGAAGCAGATATTTCCCTGTGCTTACTGCTGTTTCTTCCATATGCCGGTAATGGGCTGAAAACGCCTGTTTTGGGACTCTGCAGAGAAAGTGTTTGCAGACTGCTGAATCCACACACGGGTTTAACTCTGGAAGTTGAGTGCACACATTGACAACCGTTCTGTTAGATAGCTGCGTTTTGGATTTAGAAGCAGATATTTCCCTGTGCTTACTGCTGTTTCTTCCATATGCCGGTAATGGGCTGAAAACGCCTGTTTTGGGACTCTGCAGAGAAAGTGTTTGCAGACTGCTGAATCCACACACGGGTTTAACTCTGGAAGTTGAGTGCACACATTGACAACCGTTCTGTTAGATAGCTGCGTTTTGGATTTAGAAGCAGATATTTACCTGTGCTTACTGCTGTTTCTTCCATATGCCGGTAATGGGCTGAAAACGCCTGTTTTGGGACTCTGCAGAGAAAGTGTTTGCAGACTGCTGAATCCACACACGGGTTTAACTCTGGAAGTTGAGTGCACACATTGACAACCGTGCTGTTAGATAGCTGCGTTTTGGATTTAGAAGCAGATATTTCCCTGTGCTTACTGCTGTTTCTTCCATATGCCGGTAATGGGCTGAAAACGCCTGTTTGGGGACTCTGCAGAGAAAGTGTTTGCAGACTGCTGAATCCACACCCGGGTTTAACTCTGGAAGTTGAGTGCACACATTGACAACCGTTCTGTTAGATAGCTGCGTTTTGGATTTAGAAGCAGATATTTCCCTGTGCTTACTGCTGTTTCTTCCATATGCCGGTAATGGGCTGAAAACGCCTGTTTGGGGACTCTGCAGAGAAAGTGTTTGCAGACTGCTGAATCCACACACGGGTTTAACTCTGGAAGTTGAGTGCACACATTGACAACCGTTCTGTTAGATAGCTGCGTTTTGGATTTAGAAGCAGATATTTCCCTGTGCTTACTGCTGTTTCTTCCATATGCCGGTAATGGAGTGAAAACGCCTGTTTTGGGACTCTGCAGAGAAAGTGTTTGCAGACTGCTGAATCCACACACGGGTTTAACTCTGGACGTTGAGTGCACACATTGACAACCGTTCTGGTAGATAGCTGCGTTTTGGATTTAGAAGCAGATATTTCCCTGTGCTTACTGCTGTTTCTTCCATATGCCGGTAATGGGCTGAAAACGCCTGTTTTGGGACTCTGCAGAGAAAGTGTTTGCAGACTGCTGAATCCACACACGGGTTTAACTCTGGAAGTTGAGTGCACACATTGACAACCGTTCTGGTAGATAGCTGCGTTTTGGATTTAGAAGCAGATATTTCCCTGTGCTTACTGCTGTTTCTTCCATATGCCGGTATTGGGCTGAAAACGCCTGTTTTGGGACTCTGCAGAGAAAGTGTTTGCAGACTGCTGAATACACACACGGGTTTAACTCTGGAAGTTGAGTGCACACATTGACAACCGTTCTGTTAGATAGCTGCGTTTTGGATTTAGAAGCAGATATTTCCCTGGGCTTACTGCTGTTGCTTCCATATGCCGGTAATGGGCTGAAAACGCCTGTTTTGGGACTCTGCAGAGAAAGTGTTTGCAGACTGCTGAATCCACACACGGGTTTAACTCTGGAAGTTGAGTGCACACATTGACAACCGTTCTGTTAGATAGCTGCGTTTTGGATTTAGAAGCAGATATTTACCTGGGCTTACTGCTGTTTCTTCCATATGCCGGTAATGGGCTGAAAACGCCTGTTTTGGGACTCTGCAGAGAAAGTGTTTGCAGACTGCTGAATCCACACACGGGTTTAACTCTGGAAGTTGAGTGCACACATTGACAACCGTTCTGTTAGATAGCTGCGTTTTGGATTTAGAAGCAGATATTTCCCTGTGCTTACTGCTGTTTCTTCCATATGCCGGTAATGGGCTGAAAACGCCTGTTTGGGGACTCTGCAGAGAAAGTGTTTGCAGACTGCTGAATCCACACCCGGGTTTAACTCTGGAAGTTGAGTGCACACATTGACAACCGTTGTGTTAGATAGCTGCGTTTTGGATTTAGAAGCAGATATTTCCCTGTGCTTACTGCTGTTTCTTCCATATGCCGGTAATGGGCTGAAAACGCCTGTTTGGGGACTCTGCAGAGAAAGTGTTTGCAGACTGCTGAATCCACACACGGGTTTAACTCTGGAAGTTGAGTGCACACATTGACAACCGTTCTGGTAGATAGCTGCGTTTTGGATTTAGAAGCAGATATTTCCCTGTGCTTACTGCTGTTTCTTCCATATGCCGGTATTGGGCTGAAAACGCCTGTTTTGGGACTCTGCAGAGAAAGTGTTTGCAGACTGCTGAATACACACACGGGTTTAACTCTGGAAGTTGAGTGCACACATTGACAACCGTTCTGTTAGATAGCTGCGTTTTGGATTTAGAAGCAGATATTTCCCTGTGCTTACTGCTGTTTCTTCCATATGCCGGTAATGGGCTGAAAACGCCTGTTTGGGGACTCTGCAGAGAAAGTGTTTGCAGACTGCTGAATCCACACACCGGTTTAACTCTGGAAGTTGAGTGCACACATTGACAATCGTTCTGTTAGATAGCTGCGTTTTGGATTTAGAAGCAGATATTTCCCTGTGCTTACTACTGTTGCTTCCATATGCCGGTAATGGGCTGAAAACGCCTGTTTGGGGACTCTGCAGAGAAAGTGTTTGCAGACTGCTGAATCCACACACGGGTTTAACTCTGGAAGTTGAGTGCACACATTGACAACCGTTCTGTTAGATAGCTGCGTTTTGGATTTAGAAGCAGATATTTCCCTGTGCTTACTGCTGTTGCTTCCATATGCCGGTAATGGGCTGAAAACGCCTGTTTTGGGACTCTGCAGAGAAACTGTTTGCAGACTGCTGAATCCACACACGGGTTTAACTCTGGAAGTTGAGTGCACACATTGACAACCGTTCTGTTAGATAGCTGCGTTTTGGATTTAGAAGCAGATATTTCCCTGGGCTTACTGCTGTTTCTTCCTTATGCCGGTAATGGGCTGAAAACGCCTGTTTTGGGACTCTGCAGAGAAAGTGTTTGCAGACTGCTGAATCCACACACGGGTTTAACTCTGGAAGTTGAGTGCACACATTGACAACCGTTCTGTTAGATAGCTGCGTTTTGGATTTAGAAGCAGATATTTCCCTGTGCTTACTGCTGTTTCTTCCATATGCCGGTAATGGGCTGAAAACGCCTGTTTTGGGACTCTGCAGAGAAAGTGTTTGCAGACTGCTGAATCCACACACGGGTTTAACTCTGGAAGTTGAGTGCACACATTGACAACCGTTCTGTTAGATAGCTGCGTTTTGGATTTAGAAGCAGATATTTCCCTGTGCTTACTGCTGTTTCTTCCATATGCCGGTAATGGGCTGAAAACGCCTGTTTTGGGACTCTGCAGAGAAAGTGTTTGCAGACTGCTGAATCCACACACGGGTTTAACTCTGGAAGTTGAGTGCACACATTGACAACCGTTCTGTTAGATAGCTGCGTTTTGGATTTAGAAGCAGATATTTCCCTGTGCTTACTGCTGTTTCATCCATATGCCGGTAATGGGCTGAAAACGCCTGTTTGGGGACTCTGCAGAGAAAGTGTTTGCAGACTGCTGAATCCACACACGGGTTTAACTCTGGAAGTTGAGTGCACACATTGACAACCGTTCTGTTAGATAGCTGCGTTTTGGATTTAGAAGCAGATATTTCCCTGTGCTTACTGCTGTTGCTTCCATATGCCGGTAATGGGCTGAAAACGCCTGTTTTGGGACTCTGCAGAGAAACTGTTTGCAGACTGCTGAATCCACACACGGGTTTAACTCTGGAAGTTGAGTGCACACATTGACAACCGTTCTGTTAGATAGCTGCGTTTTGGATTTAGAAGCAGATATTTCCCTGGGCTTACTGCTGTTTCTTCCTTATGCCGGTAATGGGCTGAAAACGCCTGTTTTGGGACTCTGCAGAGAAAGTGTTTGCAGACTGCTGAATCCACACACGGGTTTAACTCTGGAAGTTGAGTGCACACATTGACAACCGTTCTGTTAGATAGCTGCGTTTTGGATTTAGAAGCAGATATTTCCCTGTGCTTACTGCTGTTTCTTCCATATGCCGGTAATGGGCTGAAAACGCCTGTTTTGGGACTCTGCAGAGAAAGTGTTTGCAGACTGCTGAATCCACACACGGGTTTAACTCTGGAAGTTGAGTGCACACATTGACAACCGTTCTGTTAGATAGCTGCGTTTTGGATTTAGAAGCAGATATTTCCCTGTGCTTACTGCTGTTTCTTCCATATGCCGGTAATGGGCTGAAAACGCCTGTTTTGGGACTCTGCAGAGAAAGTGTTTGCAGACTGCTGAATCCACACACGGGTTTAACTCTGGAAGTTGAGTGCACACATTGACAACCGTTCTGTTAGATAGCTGCGTTTTGGATTTAGAAGCAGATATTTCCCTGTGCTTACTGCTGTTTCTTCCATATGCCGGTAATGGGCTGAAAACGCCTGTTTGGGGACTCTGCAGAGAAAGTGTTTGCAGACTGCTGAATCCACACACGGGTTTAACTCTGGAAGTTGAGTGCACACATTGACAACCGTTCTGTTAGATAGCTGCGTTTTGGATTTAGAAGCAGATATTTCCCTGGGCTTACTGCTGTTTCTTCCATATGCCGGTAATGGGCTGAAAACGCCTGTTTTGGGACTCTGCAGAGAAAGTGTTTGCAGACTGCTGAATCCACACACGGGTTTAACTCTGGAAGTTGAGTGCACACATTGACAACCGTTCTGTTAGATAGCTGCATTTTGGATTTAGAAGCAGATATTTCCCTGGGCTTACTGCTGTTGCTTCCATATGCCGGTAATGGGCTGAAAACGCCTGTTTTGGGACTCTGCAGAGAAAGTGTTTGCAGACTGCTGAATCCACACACGGGTTTAACTCTGGAAGTTGAGTGCACACATTGACAACCGTTCTGTTAGATAGCTGCGTTTTGGATTTAGAAGCAGATATTTACCTGGGCTTACTGCTGTTTCTTCCATATGCCGGTAATGGGCTGAAAACGCCTGTTTTGGGACTCTGCAGAGAAAGTGTTTGCAGACTGCTGAATCCACACACGGGTTTAACTCTGGAAGTTGAGTGCACACATTGACAACCGTTCTGTTAGATAGCTGCGTTTTGGATTTAGAAGCAGATATTTCCCTGTGCTTACTGCTGTTTCTTCCATATGCCGGTAATGGGCTGAAAACGCCTGTTTGGGGACTCTGCAGAGAAAGTGTTTGCAGACTGCTGAATCCACACCCGGGTTTAACTCTGGAAGTTGAGTGCACACATTGACAACCGTTCTGTTAGATAGCTGCGTTTTGGATTTAGAAGCAGATATTTCCCTGTGCTTACTGCTGTTTCTTCCATATGCCGGTAATGGGCTGAAAACGCCTGTTTGGGGACTCTGCAGAGAAAGTGTTTGCAGACTGCTGAATCCACACACGGGTTTAACTCTGGAAGTTGAGTGCACACATTGACAACCGTTCTGGTAGATAGCTGCGTTTTGGATTTAGAAGCAGATATTTCCCTGTGCTTACTGCTGTTTCTTCCATATGCCGGTATTGGGCTGAAAACGCCTGTTTTGGGACTCTGCAGAGAAAGTGTTTGCAGACTGCTGAATACACACACGGGTTTAACTCTGGAAGTTGAGTGCACACATTGACAACCGTTCTGTTAGATAGCTGCGTTTTGGATTTAGAAGCAGATATTTCCCTGTGCTTACTGCTGTTTCTTCCATATGCCGGTAATGGGCTGAAAACGCCTGTTTGGGGACTCTGCAGAGAAAGTGTTTGCAGACTGCTGAATCCACACACCGGTTTAACTCTGGAAGTTGAGTGCACACATTGACAATCGTTCTGTTAGATAGCTGCGTTTTGGATTTAGAAGCAGATATTTCCCTGTGCTTACTACTGTTGCTTCCATATGCCGGTAATGGGCTGAAAACGCCTGTTTGGGGACTCTGCAGAGAAAGTGTTTGCAGACTGCTGAATCCACACACGGGTTTAACTCTGGAAGTTGAGTGCACACATTGACAACCGTTCTGTTAGATAGCTGCGTTTTGGATTTAGAAGCAGATATTTCCCTGTGCTTACTGCTGTTGCTTCCATATGCCGGTAATGGGCTGAAAACGCCTGTTTTGGGACTCTGCAGAGAAACTGTTTGCAGACTGCTGAATCCACACACGGGTTTAACTCTGGAAGTTGAGTGCACACATTGACAACCGTTCTGTTAGATAGCTGCGTTTTGGATTTAGAAGCAGATATTTCCCTGTGCTTACTGCTGTTGCTTCCATATGCCGGTAATGGGCTGAAAACGCCTGTTTTGGGACTCTGCAGAGAAAGTGTTTGCAGACTGCTGAATCCACACACGGGTTTAACTCTGGAAGTTGAGTGCACACATTGACAACCGTTCTGTTAGATAGCTGCGTTTTGGATTTAGAAGCAGATATTTCCCTGTGCTTACTGCTGTTTCTTCCATATGCCGGTAATGGGCT
>NW_026989591.1:0-22820 GCF_030222135.1 Aotus nancymaae | reverse complement strand
AATGCGTGCACTCAACTTCCAGAGATAAACCCGAGTGTGGATTCAGCAGTCTGCAAACACTTTCTGTGCAGAGTCCCAAAACAGGCGTTTTCAGCCCATTACCGGCATATGGAAGAAACAGCAGTAAGCACAGGGAAATATCTGCTTCTAAATCCAAAACGCAGCTATCTAACAGAACGGTTGTCAATGTGTGCACTCAACTTCCAGAGTTAAACCCGTGTGTGGATTCAGCAGTCTGCAAACACTTTCTCTGCAGAGTCCCAAAACAGGCGTTTTCAGCCAATTACCGGCATATGGAAGAAACAGCAGTAAGCGCAGGGAAATATCTGCTTCTAAATCCAAAACGCAGCTATCTAACAGAACGGTTGTCAATGTGTGCACTCAACTTCCAGAGTTAAACCCGTGTGTGGATTCAGCAGTCTGCAAACACTTTCTCTGCAGAGTCCCAAAACAGGCGTTTTCAGCCCATTACCGGCATATGGAAGAAACAGCAGTAAGCACAGGGAAATATCTGCTTCTAAATCCAAAACGCAGCTATCTAACAGAACGGTTGTCAATGTGTGCACTCAACTTCCAGAGTTAAACCCGTGTGTGGATTCAGCAGTCTGCAAACACTTTCTCTGCAGAGTCCCAAAACAGGCGTTTTCAGCCCATTACCGGCATATGGAAGAAACAGCAGTAAGCACAGGGAAATATCTGCTTCTAAATCCAAAACGCAGCTATCTAACAGAACGGTTGTCAATGTGTGCACTCAACTTCCAGAGTTAAACCCGTGTGTGGATTCAGCAGTCTGCAAACACTTTCTCTGCAGAGTCCCAAAACAGGCGTTTTCAGCCCATTACCGGCATATGGAAGAAACAGCAGTAAGCACAGGGAAATATCTGCTTCTAAATCCAAAACGCAGCTATCTAACAGAACGGTTGTCAATGTGTGCACTCAACTTCCAGAGTTAAACCCGTGTGTGGATTCAGCAGTCTGCAAACACTTTCTCTGCAGAGTCCCAAAACAGGCGTTTTCAGCCCATTACCGGCATATGGAAGAAACAGCAGTAAGCACAGGGAAATATCTGCTTCTAAATCCAAAACGCAGCTATCTAACAGAACGGTTGTCAATGTGTGCACTCAACTTCCAGAGTTAAACCCGTGTGTGGATTCAGCAGTCTGCAAACACTTTCTCTGCAGAGTCCCCAAAACAGGCGTTTTCAGCCCATTACCGGCATATGGAAGAAACAGCAGTAAGCACAGGGAAATATCTGCTTCTAAATCCAAAACGCAGCTATCTAACAGAACGGCTGTCAATGTGTGCACTCAACTTCCAGAGTTAAACCCGTGTGTGGATTCAGCAGTCTGCAAACACTTTCTCTGCAGAGTCCCAAAACAGGCGTTTTCAGCCCATTACCGGCATATGGAAGAAACAGCAGTAAGCACAGGGAAATATCTGCTTCTAAATCCAAAACGCAGCTATCTAACAGAACGGTTGTCAATGTGTGCACTCAACTTCCAGAGTTAAACCCGTGTGTGGATTCAGCAGTCTGCAAACACTTTCTCTGCAGAGTCCCAAAACAGGCGTTTCAGCCCATTACCGGCATATGGAAGAAACAGCAGTAAGCACAGGGAAATATCTGCTTCTAAATCCAAAACGCAGCTATCTAACAGAACGGTTGTCAATGTGTGCACTCAACTTCCAGAGTTAAACCCGTGTGTGGATTCAGCAGTCTGCAAACACTTTCTCTGCAGAGTCCCAAAACAGGCGTTTCAGCCCATTACCGGCATATGGAAGAAACAGCAGTAAGCACAGGGAAATATCTGCTTCTAAATCCAAAACGCAGCTATCTAACAGAACGGTTGTCAATGTGTGCACTCAACTTCCAGAGTTAAACCCGTGTGTGGATTCAGCAGTCTGCAAACACTTTCTCTGCAGAGTCCCAAAACAGGCGTTTTCAGCCCATTACCGGCATATGGAAGAAACAGCAGTAAGCACAGGGAAATATCTGCTTCTAAATCCAAAACGCAGCTATCTAACAGAACGGTTGTCAATGTGTGCACTCAACTTCCAGAGTTAAACCCGTGTGTGGATTCAGCAGTCTGCAAACACTTTCTCTGCAGAGTCCCAAAACAGGCGTTTTCAGCCCATTACCGGCATATGGAAGAAACAGCAGTAAGCACAGGGAAATATCTGCTTCTAAATCCAAAACGCAGCTATCTAACAGAACGGTTGTCAATGTGTGCACTCAACTTCCAGAGTTAAACCCGTGTGTGGATTCAGCAGTCTGCAAACACTTTCTCTGCAGAGTCCCAAAACAGGCGTTTTCAGCCCATTACCGGCATATGGAAGAAACAGCAGTAAGCACAGGGAAATATCTGCTTCTAAATCCAAAACGCAGCTATCTAACAGAACGGTTGTCAATGTGTGCACTCAACTTCCAGAGTTAAACCCGTGTGTGGATTCAGCAGTCTGCAAACACTTTCTCTGCAGAGTCCCAAAACAGGCGTTTTCAGCCCATTACCGGCATATGGAAGAAACAGCAGTAAGCACAGGGAAATATCTTCTTCTAAATGAAAAACGCAGCTATCTAACAGAACGGTTGTCAATGTGTGCACTCAACTTCAGAGTTAAACCCGTGTGTGGATTCAGCAGTCTGCAAACACTTTCTCTGCAGAGTCCCAAAACAGGCGTTTTCAGCCCATTACCGGCATATGGAAGAAACAGCAGTAAGCACAGGGAAATATCTGCTTCTAAATCCAAAACGCAGCTATCTAACAGAACGGTTGTCAATGTGTCCACTCAACTTCCAGAGTTAAAACCCGTGTGTGGATTCAGCAGTCTGCAAACACTTTCTCTGCAGAGTCCCAAAACAGGCGTTTTCAGCCCATTACCGGCATATGGAAGAAACAGCAGTAAGCACAGGGAAATATCTGCTTCTAAATCCAAAACGCAGCTATCTAACAGAACGGTTGTCAATGTGTGCACTCAACTTCCAGAGTTAAACCGTGTGTGGATTCAGCAGTCTGCAAACACTTTCTCTGCAGAGTCCCAAAACAGGCGTTTTCAGCCCATTACCGGCATATGGAAGAAACAGCAGAAAGCACAGGGAAATATCTGCTTCTAAATCCAAAACGCAGCTATCTAACAGAACGGTTGTCAATGTGTGCACTCAACTTCCAGAGTTAAACCCGTGTGTGGATTCAGCAGTCTGCAAACACTTTCTCTGCAGAGTCCCAAAACAGGCGTTTTCAGCCCATTACCGGCATATGGAAGAAACAGCAGTAAGCACAGGGAAATATCTGCTTCTAAATGAAAAACGCAGCTATCTAACAGAACGGTTGTCAATGTGTGCACTCAACTTCCAGAGTTAAACCCGTGTGTGGATTCAGCAGTCTGCAAACACTTTCTCTGCAGAGTCCCAAAACAGGCGTTTTCAGCCCATTACCGGCATATGGAAGAAACAGCAGTAAGCACAGGGAAATATCTGCTTCTAAATCCAAAACGCAGCTATCTAACAGAACGGTTGTCAATGTGTGCACTCAACTTCCAGAGTTAAACCCGTGTGTGGATTCAGCAGTCTGCAAACACTTTCTCTGCAGAGTCCCAAAACAGGCGTTTTCAGCCCATTACCGGCATATGGAAGAAACAGCAGTAAGCACAGGGAAATATCTGCTTCTAAATCCAAAACGCAGCTATCTAACAGAACGGTTGTCAATGTGTGCACTCAACTTCCAGAGTTAAACCCGTGTGTGGATTCAGCAGTCTGCAAACACTTTCTCTGCAGAGTCCCAAAACAGGCGTTTTCAGCCCATTACCGGCATATGAAGAAACAGCAGTAAGCACAGGGAAATATCTGCTTCTAAATCCAAAACGCAGCTATCTAACAGAACGGTTGTCAATGTGTGCACTCAACTTCCAGAGTTAAACCCGTGTGTGGATTCAGCAGTCTGCAAACACTTTCTTGCAGAGTCTCAAAACAGGCCTTTCCGGCCCAGTACCGGCATATATAAGAAAGAGCATTAAGACTGCGTCTAAAACTCAGAAGAAACGTTTCTTTCAAACTGCTCGGCCATGTGTTCTTTGACCTAAGGAGTTGAATCTATGTTTAGATTCAGCGAGATAGAAACACGTTTATTCTAGGAGCTGTCTTTGGATATTCCAGATTGAATGGGAGTATATTCTGTAAAGAGAAATATCTGTTTTCTAAAACCAAAATGGATCTATCTAGCAGAGTGGTTGTGAATGCGTGCCTTCGGCTTAAAGAGGTAAACTGCTCTTCTCATGCAGCACTTTAGAAACCCTTTATATGCAAATTCTCATACAGAACTTTCCAGCAAAACACCAGCCTATAGGAAATAGCAGTAAGACTGCATCTTTAACATGGAAGAAACTGTTTTCAAACTGCTCTGCTGTGTGTTCATTCATATAAGAGACTTGAATATATGTTCAGATTCAGCTAGTTAGCAACACGTTTCTTCCAGGAGCTGTGTTTGCCTATTCCAGAGTATACTGGAGTATAAGATGTAAAGACAAATGTCTCATTCCAAAAGAAAAACGGATGATCTAATGGAATGGTTGTCAATGTGTGCATTCAACTTACTGAGCTAAACTGCTGTTTGTATGCAGCAGTTTAGAAAACATTTCTGTGTAGATTCTCAAACAGACATTTCCAGCAAAATACCGGCCTATAAGAAATAGCAGTAAGACTGCGTCTAAAACTCAGAGGGAACGTTTCTTTCAAACTGCTCTGCAGTGTGTTCGTTCACCAAAGGTCGTTGAATCTATGTTTGGATTCAGCGAGTTTGAAACACGTTTATTCTAGGAGCTGCATTTCGATATTCCAGAGTGTATGGGAGTAAATGCTGTAAAGAGAAATATCTGTTTCTAAAACCAAAACGGAGCTATCTAACAGAATGGTTGTGAATGTGTGCATTTAACTTAAAGGGTTAATCTGCTCTTCTTAGGCAGCAGTTTAGAAACCCTTTATATGCAAATTCTAAATCAACATTTGCAGCAAAACACCAGCCTAAAAGAAGTAGCAGTAAGACTGCATCTATAACATAGAAGAAACGTTTTCTTCAAAATGCTCTGCTCTGTGTTCATTCACCTAAGAGTCTTGAGTATATGTTCAGATTCAGCGAGTAAGAAACACGTTTCTTCCAGGAGCTGCATTTGCATATTCCAGAGTGTACTGGAGTATAAGGTTTAAAGTGAACTATCTGGTTCTAAAACAAACACGGAGCCATCTAACAGAATGGTTGTCACTGTGTGCATTCAGCTTATTGAGATAAACTGTTGTTTCTATGCAGCAGTTTAGAAAAGATTTTTGTGCAGATTCTAAAACAGACATTCCCAGCAAAATACCGGCCTCTAAGAAATAGCAATAAGGACTGCGTCTAAAACTCAAATAAAAACGTTTCTTTCAAACTGCTGTGCTGTGTGTTCGTTCACCTAAGGGAGTTGAATCTATGTTTAGATTCAGCGACTTAGAAACACGTCTATTCTGGAGCTGCGTTTGGCTATTCCAGAATGAATGGGAGTATATGCTGTAACTAGAAACACAGGCTTCTAAAACCAAAACGGAGCTAGCTAACAGAATGATTGTGAATGAGGGCATTCAACTTAACGAATTAACTGCTCCACTTAAGCAGCAGTTTACAAAACCATTTATATGGAAATTCTAAAACCAACATTTCCAGGAAAACACCAGCCTAAAAGCAATAGCAGTAACAGTGCATCTATAACATGGAAGAAATGTTTTTTTCAAACTCCTCTGCTGTGTGTTCATTCACCTAAGAGACTTCAATATATGCACAGATTCAGCGAGTTACAAACACGTTTTCTTCCAGGAGCTGCGTATGCATATATCAGAGTGTACTGGGGTACAAGATGTAAAGAGAAATATCTGATTATACTTAGAAACCCGTTTCTTTTAGGAGCTGCGTTTGGATATTCCAGAGTGAATGAGAGTATATGCTGTAAAGAGAAATAACTGCTTCTAAAACCAAAAGGCAGCTATCTAACTGAATGGTTGTCAATGCGTGCACTCAACTTCCAGAGATAAACCCGAGTGTGGATTCAGCAGTCTGCAAACACTTTCTGTGCAGAGTCCCAAAACAGGCGTTTTCAGCCCATTACCGGCATATGAAGAAACAGCAGTAAGCACAGGGAAATATCTGCTTCTAATCCAAAACGCAGCTATCTAACAGAACGGTTGTCAATGTGTGCACTCAACTTCCAGAGTTAAACCCGTGTGTGGATTCAGCAGTCTGCAAACACTTTCTCTGCAGAGGTCCCAAAACAGGCGTTTTCAGCCAATTACCGGCATATGGAAGAAACAGCAGTAAGCGCAGGGAAATATCTGCTTCTAAATCCAAAACGCAGCTATCTAACAGAACGGTTGTCAATGTGTGCACTCAACTTCCAGAGTTAAACCCGTGTGTGGATTCAGCAGTCTGCAAACACTTTCTCTGCAGAGTCCCAAAACAGGCGTTTTCAGCCCATTACCGGCATATGGAAGAAACAGCAGTAAGCACAGGGAAATATCTGCTTCTAAATCCAAAACGCAGCTATCTAACAGAACGGTTGTCAATGTGTGCACTCAACTTCCAGAGTTAAACCCGTGTGTGGATTCAGCAGTCTGCAAACACTTTCTCTGCAGAGTCCCAAAACAGGCGTTTTCAGCCCATTACCAGCATATGGAAGAAACAGCAGTAAGCACAGGGAAATATCTGCTTCTAAATCCAAAACGCAGCTATCTAACAGAACGGTTGTTAATGTGTGCACTCAACTTCCAGAGTTAAACCCGTGTGTGGATTCAGCAGTCTGCAAACACTTTCTCTGCAGAGTCCCAAAACAGGCGTTTTCAGCCCATTACCGGCATATGGAAGAAACAGCAGTAAGCACAGGGAAATATCTGCTTCTAAATCCAAAACGCAGCTATCTAACAGAACGGTTGTCAATGTGTGCACTCAACTTCCAGAGTTAAACCCGTGTGTGGATTCAGCAGTCTGCAAACACTTTCTCTGCAGAGTCCCAAAACAGGCGTTTTCAGCCCATTACCGGCATATGGAAGAAACAGCAGTAAGCACAGGGAAATATCTGCTTCTAAATCCAAAACGCAGCTATCTAACAGAACGGTTGTCAATGTGTGCACTCAACTTCCAGAGTTAAACCCGTGTGTGGATTCAGCAGTCTGCAAACACTTTCTCTGCAGAGTCCCAAAACAGGCGTTTTCAGCCCATTACCGGCATATGGAAGAAACAGCAGTAAGCACAGGGAAATATCTGCTTCTAAATCCAAAACGCAGCTATCTAACAGAACGGTTGGTCAATGTGTGCACTCAACTTCCAGAGTTAAACCCGTGTGTGGATTCAGCAGTCTGCAAACACTTTCTCTGCAGAGTCCCAAAACAGGCGTTTTCAGCCCATTACCGGCATATGGAAGAAACAGCAGTAAGCACAGGGAAATATCTGCTTCTAAATCCAAAACGCAGCTATCTAACAGAACGGTTGTCAATGTGTGCACTCAACTTCCAGAGTTAAACCCGTGTGTGGATTCAGCAGTCTGCAAACACTTTCTCTGCAGAGTCCCAAACAGGCGTTTTCAGCCCATTACCGGCATATGGAAGAAACAGCAGTAAGCACAGGGAAATATCTGCTTCTAAATCCAAAACGCAGCTATCTAACAGAACGGTTGTCAATGTGTGCACTCAACTTCCAGAGTTAAACCCGTGTGTGGATTCAGCAGTCTGCAAACACTTTCTCTGCAGAGTCCAAAACAGGCGTTTTCAGCCCATTACCGGCATATGGAAGAAACAGCAGTAAGCACAGGGAAATATCTGCTTCTAAATCCAAAACGCAGCTATCTAACAGAACGGTTGTCAATGTGTGCACTCAACTTCCAGAGTTAAACCCGTGTGTGGATTCAGCAGTCTGCAAACACTTTCTCTGCAGAGTCCCAAAACAGGCGTTTTCAGCCCATTACCGGCATATGGAAGAAACAGCAGTAAGCACAGGGAAATATCTGCTTCTAAATCCAAAACGCAGCTATCTAACAGAACGGTTGTCAATGTGTGCACTCAACTTCCAGAGTTAAACCCGTGTGTGGATTCAGCAGTCTGCAAACCACTTTCTCTGCAGAGTCCCAAAACAGGCGTTTTCAGCCCATTACCGGCATATGGAAGAAACAGCAGTAAGCACAGGGAAATATCTGCTTCTAAATCCCAAAACGCAGCTATCTAACAGAACGGTTTGTCAACGTGTCCACTCAACTTCCAGAGTTAAACCCGTGTGTGGATTCAGCAGTCTGCAAACACTTTCTCTGCAGAGTCCCAAAACAGGCGTTTTTCAGCCCATTACCGGCATATGGAAGAAACAGCAGTAAGCACAGGGAAATATCTGCTTCTAAATCCAAAACGCAGCTATCTAACAGAACGGTTGTCAACGTGTGCACTCAACTTCCAGAGTTAAACCCGTGTGTGGATTCAGCAGTCTGCAAACACTTTCTCTGCAGAGTCCCAAAACAGGCGTTTTCAGCCCATTACCGGCATATGGAAGAAACAGCAGTAAGCACAGGGAAATATCTGCTTCTAAATGAAAAACGCAGCTATCTAACAGAACGGTTGTCAATGTGTGCACTCAACTTCCAGAGTTAAACCCGTGTGTGGATTCAGCAGTCTGCAAACACTTTCTCTGCAGAGTCCCAAAACAGGCGTTTTCAGCCCATTACCGGCATATGGAAGAAACAGCAGTAAGCACAGGGAAATATCTGCTTCTAAATCCAAAACGCAGCTATCTAACAGAACGGTTGTCAATGTGTGCACTCAACTTCCAGAGTTAAACCCGTGTGTGGATTCAGCAGTCTGCAAACACTTTCTCTGCAGAGTCCCAAAACAGGCGTTTTCAGCCCATTACCGGCATATGGAAGAAACAGCAGTAAGCACAGGGAAATATCTGCTTCTAAATCCAAAACGCAGCTATCTAACAGAACGGTTGTCAATGTGTGCACTCAACTTCCAGAGTTAAACCCGTGTGTGGATTCAGCAGTCTGCAAACACTTTCTCTGCAGAGTCCCAAAACAGGCGTTTTCAGCCCATTACCGGCATATGGAAGAAACAGCAGTAAGCACAGGGAAATATCTGCTTCTAAATCCAAAACGCAGCTATCTAACAGAACGGTTGTCAATGTGTGCACTCAACTTCCAGAGTTAAACCCGTGTGTGGATTCAGCAGTCTGCAAACACTTTCTCTGCAGAGTCCCAAAACAGGCGTTTTCAGCCCATTACCGGCATATGGAAGAAACAGCAGTAAGCACAGGGAAATATCTGCTTCTAAATCCAAAACGCAGCTATCTAACAGAACGGTTGTCAATGTGTGCACTCAACTTCCAGAGTTAAACCCGTGTGTGGATTCAGCAGTCTGCAAACACTTTCTCTGCAGAGTCCCAAAACAGGCGTTTTCAGCCCATTACCGGCATATGGAAGAAACAGCAGTAAGCGCAGGGAAATATCTGCTTCTAAATCCAAAACGCAGCTATCTAACAGAACGGTTGTCAATGTGTGCACTCAACTTCCAGAGTTAAACCCGTGTGTGGATTCAGCAGTCTGCAAACACTTTCTCTGCAGAGTCCCAAAACAGGCGTTTTCAGCCCATTACCGGCATATGGAAGAAACAGCAGTAAGCACAGGGAAATATCTGCTTCTAAATCCAAAACGCAGCTATCTAACAGAACGGTTGTCAATGTGTGCACTCAACTTCCAGAGTTAAACCCGTGTGTGGATTCAGCAGTCTGCAAACACTTTCTCTGCAGAGTCCCAAAACAGGCGTTTTCAGCCCATTACCGGCATATGGAAGAAACAGCAGTAAGCACAGGGAAATATCTGCTTCTAAATCCAAAACGCAGCTATCTAACAGAACGGCTGTCAATGTGTGCACTCAACTTCCAGAGTTAAACCCGTGTGTGGATTCAGCAGTCTGCAAACACTTTCTCTGCAGAGTCCCAAAACAGGCGTTTTCAGCCCATTACCGGCACATGGAAGAAACAGCAGTAAGCACAGGGAAATATCTGCTTCTAAATGAAAAACGCAGCTATCTAACAGAACGGTTGTCAATGTGTGCACTCAACTTCCAGAGTTAAACCCGTGTGTGGATTCAGCAGTCTGCAAACACTTTCTCTGCAGAGTCCCAAAACAGGCGTTTTCAGCCCATTACCGGCATATGGAAGAAACAGCAGTAAGCACAGGGAAATATCTGCTTCTAAATCCAAAACGCAGCTATCTAACAGAACGGTTGTCAATGTGTGCACTCAACTTCCAGAGTTAAACCCGTGTGTGGATTCAGCAGTCTGCAAACACTTTCTCTGCAGAGTCCCAAAACAGGCGTTTTCAGCCCATTACCGGCATATGGAAGAAACAGCAGTAAGCACAGGGAAATATCTGATTCTAAATCCAAAACGCAGCTATCTAACAGAACGGTTGTCAATGTGTGCACTCAACTTCCAGAGTTAAACCCGTGTGTGGATTCAGCAGTCTGCAAACTCTTTCTCTGCAGAGTCCCAAAACAGGCGTTTTCAGCCCATTACCGGCATATGGAAGAAACAGCAGTAAGCACAGGGAAATATCTGCTTCTAAATCCAAAACGCAGCTATCTAACAGAACGGTTGTCAATGTGTGCACTCAACTTCCAGAGTTAAACCCGTGTGTGGATTCAGCAGTCTGCAAACACTTTCTCTGCAGAGTCCCAAAACAGGCGTTTTCAGCCCATTACCGGCATATGGAAGAAACAGCAGTAAGCACAGGGAAATATCTGCTTCTAAATCCAAAACGCAGCTATCTAACAGAACGGTTGTCAATGTGTGCACTCAACTTCCAGAGTTAAACCCGTGTGTGGATTCAGCAGTCTGCAAACACTTTCTCTGCAGAGTCCCAAAACAGGCGTTTTCAGCCCATTACCGGCATATGGAAGAAACAGCAGTAAGCACAGGGAAATATCTGCTTCTAAATCCAAAACGCAGCTATCTAACAGAACGGCTGTCAATGTGTGCACTCAACTTCCAGAGTTAAACCCGTGTGTGGATTCAGCAGTCTGCAAACACTTTCTCTGCAGAGTCCCAAAACAGGCGTTTTCAGCCCATTACCGGCATATGGAAGAAACAGCAGTAAGCACAGGGAAATATCTGCTTCTAAATCCAAAACGCAGCTATCTAACAGAACGGTTGTCAATGTGTGCACTCAACTTCCAGAGTTAAACCCGTGTGTGGATTCAGCAGTCTGCAAACACTTTCTCTGCAGAGTCCCAAAACAGGCGTTTTCAGCCCATTACCGGCATATGGAAGAAACAGCAGTAAGCACAGGGAAATATCTGCTTCTAAATCCAAAACGCAGCTATCTAACAGAACGGTTGTCAATGTGTGCACTCAACTTCCAGAGTTAAACCCGTGTGTGGATTCAGCAGTCTGCAAACACTTTCTCTGCAGAGTCCCAAAACAGGCGTTTTCAGCCCATTACCGGCATATGGAAGAAACAGCAGTAAGCACAGGGAAATATCTGCTTCTAAATCCAAAACGCAGCTATCTAACAGAACGGTTGTCAATGTGTGCACTCAACTTCCAGAGTTAAACCCATGTGTGGATTCAGCAGTCTGCAAACACTTTCTCTGCAGAGTCCCAAAACAGGCGTTTTCAGCCCATTACCGGCATATGGAAGAAACAGCAGTAAGCACAGGGAAATATCTGCTTCTAAATCCAAAACGCAGCTATCTAACAGAACGGTTGTCAATGTGTGCACTCAACTTCCAGAGTTAAACCCGTGTGTGGATTCAGCAGTCTGCAAACACTTTCTCTGCAGAGTCCCAAAACAGGCGTTTTCAGCCCATTACCAGCATATGGAAGAAACAGCAGTAAGCACAGGGAAATATCTGCTTCTAAATCCAAAACGCAGCTATCTAACAGAACGGTTGTCAATGTGTGCACTCAACTTCCAGAGTTAAACCCGTGTGTGGATTCAGCAGTCTGCAAACACTTTCTCTGCAGAGTCCCAAAACAGGCGTTTTCAGCCCATTACCGGCATATGGAAGAAACAGCAGTAAGCACAGGGAAATATCTGCTTCTAAATCCAAAACGCAGCTATCTAACAGAACGGTTGTCAATGTGTGCACTCAACTTCCAGAGTTAAACCCGTGTGTGGATTCAGCAGTCTGCAAACACTTTCTCTGCAGAGTCCCAAAACAGGCGTTTTCAGCCCATTACCGGCATATGGAAGAAACAGCAGTAAGCGCAGGGAAATATCTGCTTCTAAATCCAAAACGCAGCTATCTAACAGAACGGTTGTCAATGTGTGCACTCAACTTCCAGAGTTAAACCCGTGTGTGGATTCAGCAGTCTGCAAACACTTTCTCTGCAGAGTCCCAAAACAGGCGTTTTCAGCCCATTACCGGCATATGGAAGAAACAGCAGTAAGCACAGGGAAATATCTGCTTCTAAATCCAAAACGCAGCTATCTAACAGAACGGTTGTCAATGTGTGCACTCAACTTCCAGAGTTAAACCCGTGTGTGGATTCAGCAGTCTGCAAACACTTTCTCTGCAGAGTCCCAAAACAGGCGTTTTCAGCCCATTACCGGCATATGGAAGAAACAGCAGTAAGCACAGGGAAATATCTGCTTCTAAATCCAAAACGCAGCTATCTAACAGAACGGCTGTCAATGTGTGCACTCAACTTCCAGAGTTAAACCCGTGTGTGGATTCAGCAGTCTGCAAACACTTTCTCTGCAGAGTCCCAAAACAGGCGTTTTCAGCCCATTACCGGCATATGGAAGAAACAGCAGTAAGCACAGGGAAATATCTGCTTCTAAATCCAAAACGCAGCTATCTAACAGAACGGTTGTCAATGTGTGCACTCAACTTCCAGAGTTAAACCCGTGTGTGGATTCAGCAGTCTGCAAACACTTTCTCTGCAGAGTCCCAAAACAGGCGTTTTCAGCCCATTACCGGCATATGGAAGAAACAGCAGTAAGCGCAGGGACATATCTGCTTCTAAATCCAAAACGCAGCTATCTAACAGAACGGTTGTCAATGTGTGCACTCAACTTCCAGAGTTAAACCCGTGTGTGGATTCAGCAGTCTGCAAACACTTTCTCTGCAGAGTCCCAAAACAGGCGTTTTCAGTCCATTGCCGGCATATGGAAGAAACAGCAGTAAGCACAGGGAAATATCTGCTTCTAAATCCAAAACGCAGCTATCTAACAGAACGGTTGTCAATGTGTGCACTCAACTTCCAGAGTTAAACCCGTGTGTGGATTCAGCAGTCTGCAAACACTTTCTCTGCAGAGTCCCAAAACAGGCGTTTTCAGCCCATTACCGGCATATGGAAGAAACAGCAGTAAGCACAGGGAAATATCTGCTTCTAAATCCAAAACGCAGCTATCTAACAGAACGGTTGTCAATGTGTGCACTCAACTTCCAGAGTTAAACCCGTGTGTGGATTCAGCAGTCTGCAAACACTTTCTCTGCAGAGTCCCAAAACAGGCGTTTTCAGCCCATTACCGGCATATGGAAGAAACAGCAGTAAGCACAGGGAAATATGTGCTTCTAAATCCAAAACGCAGCTATCTAACAGAACGGTTGTCAATGTGTGCACTCAACTTCCAGAGTTAAACCCGTGTGTGGATTCAGCAGTCTGCAAACACTTTCTCTGCAGAGTCCCAAAACAGGCGTTTTCAGCCCATTACCGGCATATGGAAGAAACAGCAGTAAGCACAGGGAAATATCTGCTTCTAAATCCAAAACGCAGCTATCTAACAGAACGGTTGTCAATGTGTGCACTCAACTTCCAGAGTTAAACCCGTGTGTGGATTCAGCAGTCTGCAAACACTTTCTCTGCAGAGTCCCAAAACAGGCGTTTTCAGCCCATTACCGGCATATGGAAGAAACAGCAGTAAGCACAGGGAAATATCTGCTTCTAAATCCAAAACGCAGCTATCTAACAGAACGGTTGTCAATGTGTGCACTCAACTTCCAGAGTTAAACCCGTGTGTGGATTCAGCAGTCTGCAAACACTTTCTCTGCAGAGTCCCCAAACAGGCGTTTTCAGCCCATTACCGGCATATGGAAGAAACAGCAGTAAGCGCAGGGACATATCTGCTTCTAAATCCAAAACGCAGCTATCTAACAGAACGGTTGTCAATGTGTGCACTCAACTTCCAGAGTTAAACCCGTGTGTGGATTCAGCAGTCTGCAAACACTTTCTCTGCAGAGTCCCAAAACAGGCGTTTTCAGCCCATTACCCGCATATGGAAGAAACAGCAGTAAGCGCAGGGAAATATCTGCTTCTAAATCCAAAACGCAGCTATCTAACAGAACGGTTGTCAATGTGTGCACTCAACTTCCAGAGTTAAACCCGTGTGTGGATTCAGCAGTCTGCAAACACTTTCTCTGCAGAGTCCCAAAACAGGCGTTTTCAGCCCATTACCGGCATATGGAAGAAACAGCAGTAAGCACAGGGAAATATCTGCTTCTAAATCCAAAACGCAGCTATCTAACAGAACGGTTGTCAATGTGTGCACTCAACTTCCAGAGTTAAACCCGTGTGTGGATTCAGCAGTCTGCAAACACTTTCTCTGCAGAGTCCCAAAACAGGCGTTTTCAGCCCATTACCGGCATATGGAAGAAACAGCAGTAAGCACAGGGAAATATCTGCTTCTAAATCCAAAACGCAGCTATCTAACAGAACGGTTGTCAATGTGTGCACTCAACTTCCAGAGTTAAACCCGTGTGTGGATTCAGCAGTCTGCAAACACTTTCTCTGCAGAGTCCCAAAACAGGCGTTTTCAGCCCATTACCCGGCATATGGAAGAAACAGCAGTAAGCACAGGGAAATATCTGCTTCTAAATCCAAAACGCAGCTATCTAACAGAACGGTTGTCAATGTGTGCACTCAACTTCCAGAGTTAAACCCGTGTGTGGATTCAGCAGTCTGCAAACACTTTCTCTGCAGAGTCCCAAAACAGGCGTTTTCAGCCCATTACCGGCATATGGAAGAAACAGCAGTAAGCACAGGGAAATATCTGCTTCTAAATCCAAAACGCAGCTATCTAACAGAACGGTTGTCAATGTGTGCACTCAACTTCCAGAGTTAAACCCGTGTGTGGATTCAGCAGTCTGCAAACACTTTCTCTGCAGAGTCCCAAAACAGGCGTTTTCAGCCCATTACCGGCATATGGAAGAAACAGCAGTAAGCACAGGGAAATATCTGCTTCTAAATCCAAAACGCAGCTATCTAACAGAACGGTTGTCAATGTGTGCACTCAACTTCCAGAGTTAAACCCGTGTGTGGATTCAGCAGTCTGCAAACACTTTCTCTGCAGAGTCCCAAAACAGGCGTTTTCAGCCCATTACCGGCATATGGAAGAAACAGCAGTAAGCACAGGGAAATATCTGCTTCTAAATCCAAAACGCAGCTATCTAACAGAACGGTTGTCAATGTGTGCACTCAACTTCCAGAGTTAAACCCGTGTGTGGATTCAGCAGTCTGCAAACACTTTCTCTGCAGAGTCCCAAAACAGGCGTTTTCAGCCCATTACCGGCATATGGAAGAAACAGCAGTAAGCACAGGGAAATATCTGCTTCTAAATCCAAAACGCAGCTATCTAACAGAACGGTTGTCAATGTGTGCACTCAACTTCCAGAGTTAAACCCGTGTGTGGATTCAGCAGTCTGCAAACACTTTCTCTGCAGAGTCCCAAAACAGGCGTTTTCAGCCCATTACCGGCATATGGAAGAAACAGCAGTAAGCACAGGGAAATATCTGCTTCTAAATCCAAAACGCAGCTATCTAACAGAACGGTTGTGAATGTGTGCACTCAACTTCCAGAGTTAAACCCGTGTGTGGATTCAGCAGTCTGCAAACACTTTCTCTGCAGAGTCCCAAAACAGGCGTTTTCAGCCCATTACCGGCATATGGAAGAAACAGCAGTAAGCGCAGGGAAATATCTGCTTCTAAATCCAAAACGCAGCTATCTAACAGAACGGTTGTCAATGTGTGCACTCAACTTCCAGAGTTAAACCCGTGTGTGGATTCAGCAGTCTGCAAACACTTTCTCTGCAGAGTCCCAAAACAGGCGTTTTCAGCCCATTACCGGCATATGGAAGAAACAGCAGTAAGCACAGGGAAATATCTGCTTCTAAATCCAAAACGCAGCTATCTAACAGAACGGTTGTCAATGTGTGCACTCAACTTCCAGAGTTAAACCCGTGTGTGGATTCAGCAGTCTGCAAACACTTTCTCTGCAGAGTCCCAAAACAGGCGTTTTCAGCCCATTACCGGCATATGGAAGAAACAGCAGTAAGCACAGGGAAATATCTGCTTCTAAATCCAAAACGCAGCTATCTAACAGAACGGCTGTCAATGTGTGCACTCAACTTCCAGAGTTAAACCCGTGTGTGGATTCAGCAGTCTGCAAACACTTTCTCTGCAGAGTCCCAAAACAGGCGTTTTCAGCCCATTACCGGCATATGGAAGAAACAGCAGTAAGCACAGGGAAATATCTGCTTCTAAATCCAAAACGCAGCTATCTAACAGAACGGTTGTCAATGTGTGCACTCAACTTCCAGAGTTAAACCCGTGTGTGGATTCAGCAGTCTGCAAACACTTTCTCTGCAGAGTCCCAAAACAGGCGTTTTCAGCCCATTACCGGCATATGGAAGAAACAGCAGTAAGCGCAGGGACATATCTGCTTCTAAATCCAAAACGCAGCTATCTAACAGAACGGTTGTCAATGTGTGCACTCAACTTCCAGAGTTAAACCCGTGTGTGGATTCAGCAGTCTGCAAACACTTTCTCTGCAGAGTCCCAAAACAGGCGTTTTCAGCCCATTACCGGCATATGGAAGAAACAGCAGTAAGCACAGGGAAATATCTGCTTCTAAATCCAAAACGCAGCTATCTAACAGAACGGTTGTCAATGTGTGCACTCAACTTCCAGAGTTAAACCCGTGTGTGGATTCAGCAGTCTGCAAACACTTTCTCTGCAGAGTCCCAAAACAGGCGTTTTCAGCCCATTACCGGCATATGGAAGAAACAGCAGTAAGCACAGGGAAATATCTGCTTCTAAATCCAAAACGCAGCTATCTAACAGAACGGTTGTCAATGTGTGCACTCAACTTCCAGAGTTAAACCCGTGTGTGGATTCAGCAGTCTGCAAACACTTTCTCTGCAGAGTCCCAAAACAGGCGTTTTCAGCCCATTACCGGCATATGGAAGAAACAGCAGTAAGCGCAGGGACATATCTGCTTCTAAATCCAAAACGCAGCTATCTAACAGAACGGTTGTCAATGTGTGCACTCAACTTCCAGAGTTAAAACCCGTGTGTGGATTCAGCAGTCTGCAAACACTTTCTCTGCAGAGTCCCAAAACAGGCGTTTTCAGCCCATTACCGGCATATGGAAGAAACAGCAGTAAGCACAGGGAAATATCTGCTTCTAAATCCAAAACGCAGCTATCTAACAGAACGGTTGTCAATGTGTGCACTCAACTTCCAGAGTTAAACCCGTGTGTGGATTCAGCAGTCTGCAAACACTTTCTCTGCAGAGTCCCAAAACAGGCGTTTTCAGCCCATTACCGGCATATGGAAGAAACAGCAGTAAGCACAGGGAAATATCTGCTTCTAAATCCAAAACGCAGCTATCTAACAGAACGGTTGTCAATGTGTGCACTCAACTTCCAGAGTTAAACCCGTGTGTGGATTCAGCAGTCTGCAAACACTTTCTCTGCAGAGTCCCAAAACAGGCGTTTTCAGCCCATTACCGGCATATGGAAGAAACAGCAGTAAGCACAGGGAAATATCTGCTTCTAAATCCAAAACGCAGCTATCTAACAGAACGGTTGTCAATGTGTGCACTCAACTTCCAGAGTTAAACCCGTGTGTGGATTCAGCAGTCTGCAAACACTTCTCTGCAGAGTCCCAAAACAGGCGTTTTTCAGCCCATTACCGGCATATAAGAAACAGCAGTAAGCACAGGGAAATATCTGCTTCTAAATCCAAAACGCAGCTATCTAACAGAACGGTTGTCAATGTGTGCACTCAACTTCCAGAGTTAAACCCGTGTGTGGATTCAGCAGTCTGCAAACACTTTCTCTGCAGAGTCCCAAAACAGGCGTTTTCAGCCCATTACCGGCATATGGAAGAAACAGCAGTAAGCACAGGGAAATATCTGCTTCTAAATCCAAAACGCAGCTATCTAACAGAACGGTTGTCAATGTGTGCACTCAACTTCCAGAGTTAAACCCGTGTGTGGATTCAGCAGTCTGCAAACACTTTCTCTGCAGAGTCCCAAAACAGGCGTTTTCAGCCCATTACCGGCATATGGAAGAAACAGCAGTAAGCACAGGGAAATATCTGCTTCTAAATCCAAAACGCAGCTATCTAACAGAACGGTTGTCAATGTGTGCACTCAACTTCCAGAGTTAAACCCGTGTGTGGATTCAGCAGTCTGCAAACACTTTCTCTGCAGAGTCCCAAAACAGGCGTTTTCAGCCCATTACCGGCATATGGAAGAAACAGCAGTAAGCACAGGGAAATATCTGCTTCTAAATCCAAAACGCAGCTATCTAACAGAACGGCTGTCAATGTGTGCACTCAACTTCCAGAGTTAAACCCGTGTGTGGATTCAGCAGTCTGCAAACACTTTCTCTGCAGAGTCCCAAAACAGGCGTTTTCAGCCCATTACCGGCATATGGAAGAAACAGCAGTAAGCACAGGGAAATATCTGCTTCTAAATCCAAAACGCAGCTATCTAACAGAACGGTTGTCAATGTGTGCACTCAACTTCCAGAGTTAAACCCGTGTGTGGATTCAGCAGTCTGCAAACACTTTCTCTGCAGAGTCCCAAAACAGGCGTTTTCAGCCCATTACCGGCATATGGAAGAAACAGCAGTAAGCACAGGGAAATATCTGCTTCTAAATCCAAAACGCAGCTATCTAACAGAACGGTTGTCAATGTGTGCACTCAACTTCCAGAGTTAAACCCGTGTGTGGATTCAGCAGTCTGCAAACACTTTCTCTGCAGAGTCCCAAAACAGGCGTTTTCAGCCCATTACCGGCATATGGAAGAAACAGCAGTAAGCACAGGGAAATATCTGCTTCTAAATCCAAAACGCAGCTATCTAACAGAACGGTTGTCAATGTGTGCACTCAACTTCCAGAGTTAAACCCGTGTGTGGATTCAGCAGTCTGCAAACACTTTCTCTGCAGAGTCCCAAAACAGGCGTTTTCAGCCCATTACCGGCATATGGAAGAAACAGCAGTAAGCACAGGGAAATATCTGCTTCTAAATCCAAAACGCAGCTATCTAACAGAACGGTTGTCAATGTGTGCACTCAACTTCCAGAGTTAAACCCGTGTGTGGATTCAGCAGTCTGCAAACACTTTCTCTGCAGAGTCCCAAAACAGGCGTTTTCAGCCCATTACCGGCATATGGAAGAAACAGCAGTAAGCACAGGGAAATATCTGCTTCTAAATCCAAAACGCAGCTATCTAACAGAACGGTTGTCAATGTGTGCACTCAACTTCCAGAGTTAAACCCGTGTGTGGATTCAGCAGTCTGCAAACACTTTCTCTGCAGAGTCCCAAAACAGGCGTTTTCAGCCCATTACCGGCATATGGAAGAAACAGCAGTAAGCACAGGGAAATATCTGCTTCTAAATCCAAAACGCAGCTATCTAACAGAACGGTTGTCAATGTGTCCACTCAACTTCCAGAGTTAAACCCGTGTGTGGATTCAGCAGTCTGCAAACACTTTCTCTGCAGAGTCCCAAAACAGGCGTTTTCAGCCCATTACCGGCATATGGAAGAAACAGCAGTAAGCACAGGGAAATATCTGCTTCTAAATCCAAAACGCAGCTATCTAACAGAACGGTTGTCAATGTGTGCACTCAACTTCCAGAGTTAAACCCGTGTGTGGATTCAGCAGTCTGCAAACACTTTCTCTGCAGAGTCCCAAAACAGGCGTTTTCAGCCCATTACCGGCATATGGAAGAAACAGCAGAAAGCACAGGGAAATATCTGCTTCTAAATCCAAAACGCAGCTATCTAACAGAACGGTTGTCAATGTGTGCACTCAACTTCCAGAGTTAAACCCGTGTGTGGATTCAGCAGTCTGCAAACACTTTCTCTGCAGAGTCCCAAAACAGGCGTTTTCAGCCCATTACCGGCATATGGAAGAAACAGCAGTAAGCACAGGGAAATATCTGCTTCTAAATCCAAAACGCAGCTATCTAACAGAACGGTTGTCAATGTGTGCACTCAACTTCCAGAGTTAAACCCGTGTGTGGATTCAGCAGTCTGCAAACACTTTCTCTGCAGAGTCCCAAAACAGGCGTTTTCAGCCCATTACCGGCATATGGAAGAAACAGCAGTAAGCACAGGGAAATATCTGCTTCTAAATCCAAAACGCAGCTATCTAACAGAACGGTTGTCAATGTGTGCACTCAACTTCCAGAGTTAAACCCGTGTGTGGATTCAGCAGTCTGCAAACACTTTCTCTGCAGAGTCCCAAAACAGGCGTTTTCAGCCCATTACCGGCATATGGAAGAAACAGCAGTAAGCACAGGGAAATATCTGCTTCTAAATCCAAAACGCAGCTATCTAACAGAACGGTTGTCAATGTGTGCACTCAACTTCCAGAGTTAAACCCGTGTGTGGATTCAGCAGTCTGCAAACACTTTCTCTGCAGAGTCCCAAAACAGGCGTTTTCAGCCCATTACCGGCATATGGAAGAAACAGCAGTAAGCACAGGGAAATATCTGCTTCTAAATCCAAAACGCAGCTATCTAACAGAACGGTTGTCAATGTGTGCACTCAACTTCCAGAGTTAAACCCGTGTGTGGATTCAGCAGTCTGCAAACACTTTCTTGCAGAGTCTCAAAACAGGCCTTTCCGGCCCAGTACCGGCATATATAAGAAAGAGCATTAAGACTGCGTCTAAAACTCAGAAGAAACGTTTCTTTCAAACTGCTCGGCCATGTGTTCTTTGACCTAAGGGAGTTGAATCTATGTTTAGATTCAGCGAGATAGAAACACGTTTATTCTAGGAGCTGTCTTTGGATATTCCAGATTGAATGGGAGTATATTCTGTAAAGAGAAATATCTGTTTCTAAAACACCAAAATGGATCTATCTAGCAGAGTGTTGTGAATGCGTGCCTTCGGCTTAAAGAGGTAAACTGCTCTTCTCATGCAGCACTTTAGAAACCCTTTATATGCAAATTCTCATACAGAACTTTCCAGCAAAACACCAGCCTATAGGAAATAGCAGTAAGACTGCATCTTTAACATGGAAGAAACTGTTTTCAAACTGCTCTGCTGTGTGTTCATTCATATAAGAGACTTGAATATATGTTCAGATTCAGCTAGTTAGCAACACGTTTCTTCCAGGAGCTGTGTTTGCCTATTCCAGAGTATACTGGAGTATAAGATGTAAAGACAAATGTCTCATTCCAAAAGAAAAACGGATGATCTAATGGAATGGTTGTCAATGTGTGCATTCAACTTACTGAGCTAAACTGCTGTTTGTATGCAGCAGTTTAGAAACATTTCTGTGTAGATTCTCAAACAGACATTTCCAGCAAAATACCGGCCTATAAGAAATAGCAGTAAGACTGCGTCTAAAACTCAGAGGGAACGTTTCTTTCAAACTGCTCTGCAGTGTGTTCGTTCACCAAAGGTCGTTGAATCTATGTTTGGATTCAGCGAGTTTGAAACACGTTTATTCTAGGAGCTGCATTTCGATATTCCAGAGTGTATGGGAGTAAATGCTGTAAAGAGAAATATCTGTTTCTAAAACCAAAACGGAGCTATCTAACAGAATGGTTGTGAATGTGTGCATTTAACTTAAAGGGTTAATCTGCTCTTCTTAGGCAGCAGTTTAGAAACCCTTTATATGCAAATTCTAAAATCAACATTTGCAGCAAAACACCAGCCTAAAAGAAGTAGCAGTAAGACTGCATCTATAACATAGAAGAAACGTTTTCTTCAAAATGCTCTGCTCTGTGTTCATTCACCTAAGAGTCTTGAGTATATGTTCAGATTCAGCGAGTAAGAAACACGTTTCTTCCAGGAGCTGCATTTGCATATTCCAGAGTGTACTGGAGTATAAGGTTTAAAGTGAACTATCTGGTTCTAAAACAAACACGGAGCCATCTAACAGAATGGTTGTCACTGTGTGCATTCAGCTTATTGAGATAAACTGTTGTTTCTATGCAGCAGTTTAGAAAAGATTTTTGTGCAGATTCTAAAACAGACATTCCCAGCAAAATACCGGCCTCTAAGAAATAGCAATAAGACTGCGTCTAAAACTCAAATAAAACGTTTCTTTCAAACTGCTGTGCTGTGTGTTCGTTCACCTAAGGGAGTTGAATCTATGTTTAGATTCAGCGACTTAGAAACACGTCTATTCTGGGAGCTGCGTTTGGCTATTCCAGAATGAATGGGAGTATATGCTGTAACTAGAAACACAGGCTTCTAAAACCAAAACGGAGCTAGCTAACAGAATGATTGTGAATGAGGGCATTCAACTTAACGAATTAAACTGCTCCACTTAAGCAGCAGTTTACAAACCATTTATATGGAAATTCTAAAACCAACATTTCCAGGAAAACACCAGCCTAAAAGCAATAGCAGTAACAGTGCATCTATAACATGGAAGAAATGTTTTTTTCAAACTCCTCTGCTGTGTGTTCATTCACCTAAGAGACTTCAATATATGCACAGATTCAGCGAGTTACAAACACGTTTCTTCCAGGAGCTGCGTATGCATATATCAGAGTGTACTGGGGTACAAGATGTAA
>NW_026989590.1:0-49265 GCF_030222135.1 Aotus nancymaae | reverse complement strand
ATGGAAGAAACAGCAGTAAGCCCAGGGAAATATCGGCTTCTAAATCCAAAACGCAGCTATCTAACAGAACGGTTGTCAATTTGTGCACTCAACTTCCAGAGTTAAAACCCGTGTGTGGATTCAGCAGTCTGCAAACACTTTCTCTGCAGAGTCCCAAAACAGGCGTTTTCAGCCCATTACCGGCATATGGAAGAAACAGCAGTAAGCACAGGGAAATATCTGCTTCTAAATCCAAAACGCAGCTATCTAACAGAACGGTTGTCAATGTGTGCACTCAACTTCCAGAGTTAAACCCGTGTGTGGATTCAGCAGTCTGCAAACACTTTCTCTGCAGAGTCCGAAAACAGGCGTTTTCAGCCCATTACCGGCATATGGAAGAAACAGCAGTAAGCACAGGGAAATATCTGCTTCTAAATCCAAAACGCAGCTATCTAACAGAACGGTTGTCAATGTGTGCACTCAACTTCCAGAGTTAAACCCGTGTGTGGATTCAGCAGTCTGCAAACACTTTCTCTGCAGAGTCCCAAAACAGGCGTTTTCAGCCCATTACCGGCATATGGAAGAAACAGCAGTAAGCACAGGGAAATATCTGCTTCTAAATCCAAAACGCAGCTTTCTAACAGAACGGTTGTCAATGTGTGCACTCAACTTCCAGAGTTAAGCCCGTGTGTGGATTCAGCAGTCTGCAAACACTTTCTCTGCAGAGTCCCAAACCAGGCGTTTTCAGCCCATTACCGGCATATGGAAGAAACAGCAGTAAGCACAGGGAAATATCTGCTTCTAAATCCAAAACGCAGCTATCTAACAGAACGGTTGTCAATGTGTGCACTCAACTTCCAGAGTTAAACCCGTGTGTGGATTCAGCAGTCTGCAAACACTTTCTCTGCAGAGTCCCAAAACAGGCGTTTTCAGCCCATTACCGGCATATGGAAGAAACAGCAGTAAGCACAGGGAAATATCTGCTTCTAAATCCAAAACGCAGCTATCTAACAGAACGGTTGTCAATGTGTGCACTCAACTTCCAGAGTTAAACACGTGTGTGGATTCAGCAGTCTGCAAACACTTTCTCTGCAGAGTCCCAAAGCAGGCGTTTTCAGCCCATTACCGGCATATGGAAGAAACAGCAGTAAGCACAGGGAAATATCTGCTTCTAAATCCAAAACGCAGCTATCTAACAGAACGGTTGTCAATGTGTGCACTCAACTTCCAGAGTTAAACCCGTGTGTGGATTCAGCAGTCTGCAAACACTTTCTCTGCAGAGTCCCAAAGCAGGCGTTTTCAGCCCATTACCGGCATATGGAAGAAACAGCAGTAAGCACAGGGAAATATCTGCTTCTAAATCCAAAACGCAGCTATCTAACAGAACGGTTGTCAATGTGTGCACTCAACTTCCAGAGTTAAACCCGTGTGTGGATTCAGCAGTCTGCAAACACTTTCTCTGCAGAGTCCCAAAACAGGCGTTTTCAGCCCATTAGCGGCATATGGAAGAAACAGCAGTAAGCACAGGGAAATATCTGCTTCTAAATCCAAAACGCAGCTATCTAACAGAACGGTTGTCAATGTGTGCACTCAACTTCCAGAGTTAAACCCGTGTGTGGATTCAGCAGTCTGCAAACACTTTCTCTGCAGAGTCCCAAAGCAGGCGTTTTCAGCCCATTACCGGCATATGGAAGAAACAGCAGTAAGCACAGGGAAATATCTGCTTCTAAATCCAAAACGCAGCTATCTAACAGAACGGTTGTCAATGTGTGCACTCAACTTCCAGAGTTAAACGTGTGTGTGGATTCAGCAGTCTGCAAACACTTTCTCTGCAGAGTCCCAAAACAGGCGTTTTCAGCCCATTAGCGGCATATGGAAGAAACAGCAGTAAGCACAGGGAAATATCTGCTTCTAAATCCAAAACGCAGCTATCTAACAGAACGGTTGTCAATGTGTGCACTCAACTTCCAGAGTTAAACCCGTGTGTGGATTCAGCAGTCTGCAAACACTTTCTCTGCAGAGTCCGAAAACAGGCGTTTTGAGCCCATTACCGGCATATGGAAGAAACAGCAGTAAGCCCAGGGAAATATCTGCTTCTAAATCCAAAACGCAGCTATCTAACAGAACGGTTGTCAATGTGTGCACTCAACTTCCAGAGTTAAACCCGTGTGTGGATTCAGCAGTCTGCAAACACTTTCTCTGCAGAGTCCCAAAACAGGCGTTTTCAGCCCATTACCGGCATATGGAAGAAACAGCAGTAAGCACAGGGAAATATCTGCTTCTAAATCCAAAACGCAGCTATCTAACAGAACGGTTGTCAATGTGTGCACTCAACTTCCAGAGTTAAACCCGTGTGTGGATTCAGCAGTCTGCAAACACTTTCTCTGCAGAGTCCCAAAACAGGCGTTTTCAGCCCATTACCGGCATATGGAAGAAACAGCAGTAAGCACAGGGAAATATCTGCTTCTAAATCCAAAACGCAGCTATCTAACAGAACGGTTGTCAATGTGTGCACTCAACTTCCAGAGTTAAACCCGTGTGTGGATTCAGCAGTCTGCAAACACTTTCTCTGCAGAGTCCCAAAACAGGCGTTTTCAGCCCATTACCGGCATATGGAAGAAACAGCAGTAAGCACAGGGAAATATCTGCTTCTAAATCCAAAACGCAGCTATCTAACAGAACGGTTGTCAATGTGTGCACTCAACTTCCAGAGTTAAACCCGTGTGTGGATTCAGCAGTCTGCAAACACTTTCTCTGCAGAGTCCCAAAACAGGCGTTTTCAGCCCATTACCGGCATATGGAAGAAACAGCAGTAAGCACAGGGAAATATCTGCTTCTAAATCCAAAACGCAGCTATCTAACAGACGGTTGTCAATGTGTGCACTCAACTTCCAGAGTTAAACCCGTGTGTGGATTCAGCAGTCTGCAAACACTTTCTCTGCAGAGTCCCAAAACAGGCGTTTTCAGCCCATTACCGGCATATGGAAGAAACAGCAGTAAGCACAGGGAAATATCTGCTTCTAAATCCAAAACGCAGCTATCTAACAGAACGGTTGTCAATGTGTGCACTCAACTTCCAGAGTTAAACCCGTGTGTGGATTCAGCAGTCTGCAAACATCTTCTCTGCAGAGTCCCAAAACAGGCGTTTTCAGCCCATTACCGGCATATGGAAGAAACAGCAGTAAGCACAGGGAAATATCTGCTTCTAAATCCAAAACGCAGCTATCTAACAGAACGGTTGTCAATGTGTGCACTCAACTTCCAGAGTTAAACCCGTGTGTGGATTCAGCAGTCTGCAAACACTTTCTCTGCAGAGTCCCAAAACAGGCGTTTTCAGCCCATTACCGGCATATGGAAGAAACAGCAGTAAGCACAGGGAAATATCTGCTTCTAAATCCAAAACGCAGCTATCTAACAGAACGGTTGTCAATGTGTGCACTCAACTTCCAGAGTTAAACCCGTGTGTGGATTCAGCAGTCTGCAAACACTTTCTCTGCAGAGTCCCCAAACAGGCGTTTTCAGCCCATTACCGGCATATGGAAGAAACAGCAGTAAGCACAGGGAAATATCGGCTTCTAAATCCAAAACGCAGCTATCTAACAGAACGGTTGTCAATGTGTGCACTCAACTTCCAGAGTTAAACCCGTGTGTGGATTCAGCAGTCTGCAAACACTTTCTCTGCAGAGTCCCAAAACAGGCGTTTTCAGCCCATTACCGGCATATGGAAGAAACAGCAGTAAGCACAGGGAAATATCGGCTTCTAAATCCAAAACGCAGCTATCTAACAGAACGGTTGTCAATGTGTGCACTCAACTTCCAGAGTTAAACCCGTGTGTGGATTCAGCAGTCTGCAAACACTTTCTCTGCAGAGTCCCAAAACAGGCGTTTTCAGCCCATTACCGGCATATGGAAGAAACAGCAGTAAGCACAGGGAAATATCTGCTTCTAAATCCAAAACGCAGCTATCTAACAGAACGGTTGTCAATGTGTGCACTCAACTTCCAGAGTTAAACCCGTGTGTGGATTCAGCAGTCTGCAAACACTTTCTCTGCAGAGTCCCAAAGCAGGCGTTTTCAGCCCATTACCGGCATATGGAAGAAACAGCAGTAAGCACAGGGAAATATCTGCTTCTAAATCCAAAACGCAGCTATCTAACAGAACGGTTGTCAATGTGTGCACTCAACTTCCAGAGTTAAACCCGTGTGTGGATTCAGCAGTCTGCAAACACTTTCTCTGCAGAGTCCCAAAACAGGCGTTTTCAGCCCATTACCGGCATATGGAAGAAACAGCAGTAAGCACAGGGAAATATCTGCTTCTAAATCCAAAACGCAGCTATCTAACAGAACGGTTGTCAATGTGTGCACTCAACTTCCAGAGTTAAACCCGTGTGTGGATTCAGCAGTCTGCAAACACTTTCTCTGCAGAGTCCCCAAGCAGGCGTTTTCAGCCCATTACCGGCATATGGAAGAAACAGCAGTAAGCCCAGGGAAATATCGGCTTCTAAATCCAAAACGCAGCTATCTAACAGAACGGTTGTCAATTTGTGCACTCAACTTCCAGAGTTAAACCCGTGTGTGGATTCAGCAGTCTGCAAACACTTTCTCTGCAGAGTCCCAAAACAGGCGTTTTCAGCCCATTACCGGCATATGGAAGAAACAGCAGTAAGCACAGGGAAATATCTGCTTCTAAATCCAAAACGCAGCTATCTAACAGAACGGTTGTCAATGTGTGCACTCAACTTCCAGAGTTAAACCCGTGTGTGGATTCAGCAGTCTGCAAACACTTTCTCTGCAGAGTCCGAAAACAGGCGTTTTCAGCCCATTACCGGCATATGGAAGAAACAGCAGTAAGCACAGGGAAATATCTGCTTCTAAATCCAAAACGCAGCTATCTAACAGAACGGTTGTCAATGTGTGCACTCAACTTCCAGAGTTAAACCCGTGTGTGGATTCAGCAGTCTGCAAACACTTTCTCTGCAGAGTCCCAAAACAGGCGTTTTCAGCCCATTACCGGCATATGGAAGAAACAGCAGTAAGCACAGGGAAATATCTGCTTCTAAATCCAAAACGCAGCTATCTAACAGAACGGTTGTCAATGTGTGCACTCAACTTCCAGAGTTAAACCCGTGTGTGGATTCAGCAGTCTGCAAACACTTTCTCTGCAGAGTCCCAAAGCAGGCGTTTTCAGCCCATTACCGGCATATGGAAGAAACAGCAGTAAGCACAGGGAAATATCTGCTTCTAAATCCAAAACGCAGCTATCTAACAGAACGGTTGTCAATGTGTGCACTCAACTTCCAGAGTTAAACCCGTGTGTGGATTCAGCAGTCTGCAAACACTTTCTCTGCAGAGTCCCAAAACAGGCGTTTTCAGCCCATTACCGGCATATGGAAGAAACAGCAGTAAGCACAGGGAAATATCTGCTTCTAAATCCAAAACGCAGCTATCTAACAGAACGGTTGTCAATGTGTGCACTCAACTTCCAGAGTTAAACCCGTGTGTGGATTCAGCAGTCTGCAAACACTTTCTCTGCAGAGTCCCAAAACAGGCGTTTTCAGCCCATTACCGGCATATGGAAGAAACAGCAGTAAGCACAGGGAAATATCTGCTTCTAAATCCAAAACGCAGCTATCTAACAGAACGGTTGTCAATGTGTGCACTCAACTTCCAGAGTTAAACCCGTGTGTGGATTCAGCAGTCTGCAAACACTTTCTCTGCAGAGTCCCAAAACAGGCGTTTTCAGCCCATTACCGGCATATGGAAGAAACAGCAGTAAGCACAGGGAAATATCTGCTTCTAAATCCAAAACGCAGCTATCTAACAGAACGGTTGTCAATGTGTGCACTCAACTTCCAGAGTTAAACCCGTGTGTGGATTCAGCAGTCTGCAAACACTTTCTCTGCAGAGTCCGAAAACAGGCGTTTTCAGCCCATTACCGGCATATGGAAGAAACAGCAGTAAGCACAGGGAAATATCTGCTTCTAAATCCAAAACGCAGCTATCTAACAGACGGTTGTCAATGTGTGCACTCAACTTCCAGAGTTAAACCCGTGTGTGGATTCAGCAGTCTGCAAACACTTTCTCTGCAGAGTCCCAAAACAGGCGTTTTCAGCCCATTACCGGCATATGGAAGAAACAGCAGTAAGCACAGGGAAATATCTGCTTCTAAATCCAAAACGCAGCTATCTAACAGAACGGTTGTCAATGTGTGCACTCAACTTCCAGAGTTAAACCCGTGTGTGGATTCAGCAGTCTGCAAACATCTTCTCTGCAGAGTCCCAAAACAGGCGTTTTCAGCCCTTTACCGGCATATGGAAGAAACAGCAGTAAGCACAGGGAAATATCTGCTTCTAAATCCAAAACGCAGCTATCTAACAGAACGGTTGTCAATGTGTGCACTCAACTTCCAGAGTTAAACCCGTGTGTGGATTCAGCAGTCTGCAAACACTTTCTCTGCAGAGTCCGAAAACAGGCGTTTTGAGCCCATTACCGGCATATGGAAGAAACAGCAGTAAGCCCAGGGAAATATCTGCTTCTAAATCCAAAACGCAGCTATCTAACAGAACGGTTGTCAATGTGTGCACTCAACTTCCAGAGTTAAACCCGTGTGTGGATTCAGCAGTCTGCAAACACTTTCTCTGCAGAGTCCCAAAACAGGCGTTTTCAGCCCATTACCGGCATATGGAAGAAACAGCAGTAAGCACAGGGAAATATCTGCTTCTAAATCCAAAACGCAGCTATCTAACAGAACGGTTGTCAATGTGTGCACTCAACTTCCAGAGTTAAACCCGTGTGTGGATTCAGCAGTCTGCAAACACTTTCTCTGCAGAGTCCCAAAACAGGCGTTTTCAGCCCATTACCGGCATATGGAAGAAACAGCAGTAAGCACAGGGAAATATCTGCTTCTAAATCCAAAACGCAGCTATCTAACAGAACGGTTGTCAATGTGTGCACTCAACTTCCAGAGTTAAACCCGTGTGTGGATTCAGCAGTCTGCAAACACTTTCTCTGCAGAGTCCCAAAACAGGCGTTTTCAGCCCATTACCGGCATATGGAAGAAACAGCAGTAAGCACAGGGAAATATCTGCTTCTAAATCCAAAACGCAGCTATCTAACAGAACGGTTGTCAATGTGTGCACTCAACTTCCAGAGTTAAACCCGTGTGTGGATTCAGCAGTCTGCAAACACTTTCTCTGCAGAGTCCGAAAACAGGCGTTTTCAGCCCATTACCGGCATATGGAAGAAACAGCAGTAAGCACAGGGAAATATCTGCTTCTAAATCCAAAACGCAGCTATCTAACAGACGGTTGTCAATGTGTGCACTCAACTTCCAGAGTTAAACCCGTGTGTGGATTCAGCAGTCTGCAAACACTTTCTCTGCAGAGTCCCAAAACAGGCGTTTTCAGCCCATTACCGGCATATGGAAGAAACAGCAGTAAGCACAGGGAAATATCTGCTTCTAAATCCAAAACGCAGCTATCTAACAGAACGGTTGTCAATGTGTGCACTCAACTTCCAGAGTTAAACCCGTGTGTGGATTCAGCAGTCTGCAAACATCTTCTCTGCAGAGTCCCAAAACAGGCGTTTTCAGCCCATTACCGGCATATGGAAGAAACAGCAGTAAGCACAGGGAAATATCTGCTTCTAAATCCAAAACGCAGCTATCTAACAGAACGGTTGTCAATGTGTGCACTCAACTTCCAGAGTTAAACCCGTGTGTGGATTCAGCAGTCTGCAAACACTTTCTCTGCAGAGTCCCAAAACAGGCGTTTTCAGCCCATTACCGGCATATGGAAGAAACAGCAGTAAGCACAGGGAAATATCTGCTTCTAAATCCAAAACGCAGCTATCTAACAGAACGGTTGTCAATGTGTGCACTCAACTTCCAGAGTTAAACCCGTGTGTGGATTCAGCAGTCTGCAAACACTTTCTCTGCAGAGTCCCCAAACAGGCGTTTTCAGCCCATTACCGGCATATGGAAGAAACAGCAGTAAGCACAGGGAAATATCGGCTTCTAAATCCAAAACGCAGCTATCTAACAGAACGGTTGTCAATGTGTGCACTCAACTTCCAGAGTTAAACCCGTGTGTGGATTCAGCAGTCTGCAAACACTTTCTCTGCAGAGTCCCAAAACAGGCGTTTTCAGCCCATTACCGGCATATGGAAGAAACAGCAGTAAGCACAGGGAAATATCGGCTTCTAAATCCAAAACGCAGCTATCTAACAGAACGGTTGTCAATGTGTGCACTCAACTTCCAGAGTTAAACCCGTGTGTGGATTCAGCAGTCTGCAAACACTTTCTCTGCAGAGTCCCAAAACAGGCGTTTTCAGCCCATTACCGGCATATGGAAGAAACAGCAGTAAGCACAGGGAAATATCTGCTTCTAAATCCAAAACGCAGCTATCTAACAGAACGGTTGTCAATGTGTGCACTCAACTTCCAGAGTTAAACCCGTGTGTGGATTCAGCAGTCTGCAAACACTTTCTCTGCAGAGTCCCAAAGCAGGCGTTTTCAGCCCATTACCGGCATATGGAAGAAACAGCAGTAAGCACAGGGAAATATCTGCTTCTAAATCCAAAACGCAGCTATCTAACAGAACGGTTGTCAATGTGTGCACTCAACTTCCAGAGTTAAACCCGTGTGTGGATTCAGCAGTCTGCAAACACTTTCTCTGCAGAGTCCCAAAACAGGCGTTTTCAGCCCATTACCGGCATATGGAAGAAACAGCAGTAAGCACAGGGAAATATCTGCTTCTAAATCCAAAACGCAGCTATCTAACAGAACGGTTGTCAATGTGTGCACTCAACTTCCAGAGTTAAACCCGTGTGTGGATTCAGCAGTCTGCAAACACTTTCTCTGCAGAGTCCCCAAGCAGGCGTTTTCAGCCCATTACCGGCATATGGAAGAAACAGCAGTAAGCCCAGGGAAATATCGGCTTCTAAATCCAAAACGCAGCTATCTAACAGAACGGTTGTCAATTTGTGCACTCAACTTCCAGAGTTAAACCCGTGTGTGGATTCAGCAGTCTGCAAACACTTTCTCTGCAGAGTCCCAAAACAGGCGTTTTCAGCCCATTACCGGCATATGGAAGAAACAGCAGTAAGCACAGGGAAATATCTGCTTCTAAATCCAAAACGCAGCTATCTAACAGAACGGTTGTCAATGTGTGCACTCAACTTCCAGAGTTAAACCCGTGTGTGGATTCAGCAGTCTGCAAACACTTTCTCTGCAGAGTCCGAAAACAGGCGTTTTCAGCCCATTACCGGCATATGGAAGAAACAGCAGTAAGCACAGGGAAATATCTGCTTCTAAATCCAAAACGCAGCTATCTAACAGAACGGTTGTCAATGTGTGCACTCAACTTCCAGAGTTAAACCCGTGTGTGGATTCAGCAGTCTGCAAACACTTTCTCTGCAGAGTCCCAAAACAGGCGTTTTCAGCCCATTACCGGCATATGGAAGAAACAGCAGTAAGCACAGGGAAATATCTGCTTCTAAATCCAAAACGCAGCTATCTAACAGAACGGTTGTCAATGTGTGCACTCAACTTCCAGAGTTAAACCCGTGTGTGGATTCAGCAGTCTGCAAACACTTTCTCTGCAGAGTCCCAAAGCAGGCGTTTTCAGCCCATTACCGGCATATGGAAGAAACAGCAGTAAGCACAGGGAAATATCTGCTTCTAAATCCAAAACGCAGCTATCTAACAGAACGGTTGTCAATGTGTGCACTCAACTTCCAGAGTTAAACCCGTGTGTGGATTCAGCAGTCTGCAAACACTTTCTCTGCAGAGTCCCAAAACAGGCGTTTTCAGCCCATTACCGGCATATGGAAGAAACAGCAGTAAGCACAGGGAAATATCTGCTTCTAAATCCAAAACGCAGCTATCTAACAGAACGGTTGTCAATGTGTGCACTCAACTTCCAGAGTTAAACCCGTGTGTGGATTCAGCAGTCTGCAAACACTTTCTCTGCAGAGTCCCAAAACAGGCGTTTTCAGCCCATTACCGGCATATGGAAGAAACAGCAGTAAGCACAGGGAAATATCTGCTTCTAAATCCAAAACGCAGCTATCTAACAGAACGGTTGTCAATGTGTGCACTCAACTTCCAGAGTTAAACCCGTGTGTGGATTCAGCAGTCTGCAAACACTTTCTCTGCAGAGTCCCAAAACAGGCGTTTTCAGCCCATTACCGGCATATGGAAGAAACAGCAGTAAGCACAGGGAAATATCTGCTTCTAAATCCAAAACGCAGCTATCTAACAGAACGGTTGTCAATGTGTGCACTCAACTTCCAGAGTTAAACCCGTGTGTGGATTCAGCAGTCTGCAAACACTTTCTCTGCAGAGTCCGAAAACAGGCGTTTTCAGCCCATTACCGGCATATGGAAGAAACAGCAGTAAGCACAGGGAAATATCTGCTTCTAAATCCAAAACGCAGCTATCTAACAGACGGTTGTCAATGTGTGCACTCAACTTCCAGAGTTAAACCCGTGTGTGGATTCAGCAGTCTGCAAACACTTTCTCTGCAGAGTCCCAAAACAGGCGTTTTCAGCCCATTACCGGCATATGGAAGAAACAGCAGTAAGCACAGGGAAATATCTGCTTCTAAATCCAAAACGCAGCTATCTAACAGAACGGTTGTCAATGTGTGCACTCAACTTCCAGAGTTAAACCCGTGTGTGGATTCAGCAGTCTGCAAACATCTTCTCTGCAGAGTCCCAAAACAGGCGTTTTCAGCCCTTTACCGGCATATGGAAGAAACAGCAGTAAGCACAGGGAAATATCTGCTTCTAAATCCAAAACGCAGCTATCTAACAGAACGGTTGTCAATGTGTGCACTCAACTTCCAGAGTTAAACCCGTGTGTGGATTCAGCAGTCTGCAAACACTTTCTCTGCAGAGTCCCAAAACAGGCGTTTTCAGCCCATTACCGGCATATGGAAGAAACAGCAGTAAGCACAGGGAAATATCTGCTTCTAAATCCAAAACGCAGCTATCTAACAGAACGGTTGTCAATGTGTGCACTCAACTTCCAGAGTTAAACCCGTGTGTGGATTCAGCAGTCTGCAAACACTTTCTCTGCAGAGTCCCCAAACAGGCGTTTTCAGCCCATTACCGGCATATGGAAGAAACAGCAGTAAGCACAGGGAAATATCGGCTTCTAAATCCAAAACGCAGCTATCTAACAGAACGGTTGTCAATGTGTGCACTCAACTTCCAGAGTTAAACCCGTGTGTGGATTCAGCAGTCTGCAAACACTTTCTCTGCAGAGTCCCAAAACAGGCGTTTTCAGCCCATTACCGGCATATGGAAGAAACAGCAGTAAGCACAGGGAAATATCGGCTTCTAAATCCAAAACGCAGCTATCTAACAGAACGGTTGTCAATGTGTGCACTCAACTTCCAGAGTTAAACCCGTGTGTGGATTCAGCAGTCTGCAAACACTTTCTCTGCAGAGTCCCAAAACAGGCGTTTTCAGCCCATTACCGGCATATGGAAGAAACAGCAGTAAGCACAGGGAAATATCTGCTTCTAAATCCAAAACGCAGCTATCTAACAGAACGGTTGTCAATGTGTGCACTCAACGTCCAGAGTTAAACCCGTGTGTGGATTCAGCAGTCGGCAAACACTTTCTCTGCAGAGTCCCAAAGCAGGCGTTTTCAGCCCATTACCGGCATATGGAAGAAACAGCAGTAAGCACAGGGAAATATCTGCTTCTAAATCCAAAACGCAGCTATCTAACAGAACGGTTGTCAATGTGTGCACTCAACTTCCAGAGTTAAACCCGTGTGTGGATTCAGCAGTCTGCAAACACTTTCTCTGCAGAGTCCCAAAACAGGCGTTTTCAGCCCATTACCGGCATATGGAAGAAACAGCAGTAAGCACAGGGAAATATCTGCTTCTAAATCCAAAACGCAGCTATCTAACAGAACGGTTGTCAATGTGTGCACTCAACTTCCAGAGTTAAACCCGTGTGTGGATTCAGCAGTCTGCAAACACTTTCTCTGCAGAGTCCCAAAACAGGCGTTTTCAGCCCATTACCGGCATATGGAAGAAACAGCAGTAAGCCCAGGGAAATATCTGCTTCTAAATCCAAAACGCAGCTATCTAACAGAACGGTTGTCAATTTGTGCACTCAACTTCCAGAGTTAAACCCGTGTGTGGATTCAGCAGTCTGCAAACACTTTCTCTGCAGAGTCCCAAAACAGGCGTTTTCAGCCCATTACCGGCATATGGAAGAAACAGCAGTAAGCACAGGGAAATATCTGCTTCTAAATCCAAAACGCAGCTATCTAACAGAACGGTTGTCAATGTGTGCACTCAACTTCCAGAGTTAAACCCGTGTGTGGATTCAGCAGTCTGCAAACACTTTCTCTGCAGAGTCCGAAAACAGGCGTTTTCAGCCCATTACCGGCATATGGAAGAAACAGCAGTAAGCACAGGGAAATATCTGCTTCTAAATCCAAAACGCAGCTATCTAACAGAACGGTTGTCAATGTGTGCACTCAACTTCCAGAGTTAAACCCGTGTGTGGATTCAGCAGTCTGCAAACACTTTCTCTGCAGAGTCCCAAAACAGGCGTTTTCAGCCCATTACCGGCATATGGAAGAAACAGCAGTAAGCACAGGGAAATATCTGCTTCTAAATCCAAAACGCAGCTATCTAACAGAACGGTTGTCAATGTGTGCACTCAACTTCCAGAGTTAAACCCGTGTGTGGATTCAGCAGTCTGCAAACACTTTCTCTGCAGAGTCCCAAAGCAGGCGTTTTCAGCCCATTACCGGCATATGGAAGAAACAGCAGTAAGCACAGGGAAATATCTGCTTCTAAATCCAAAACGCAGCTATCTAACAGAACGGTTGTCAATGTGTGCACTCAACTTCCAGAGTTAAACCCGTGTGTGGATTCAGCAGTCTGCAAACACTTTCTCTGCAGAGTCCCAAAACAGGCGTTTTCAGCCCATTACCGGCATATGGAAGAAACAGCAGTAAGCACAGGGAAATATCTGCTTCTAAATCCAAAACGCAGCTATCTAACAGAACGGTTGTCAATGTGTGCACTCAACTTCCAGAGTTAAACCCGTGTGTGGATTCAGCAGTCTGCAAACACTTTCTCTGCAGAGTCCGAAAACAGGCGTTTTGAGCCCATTACCGGCATATGGAAGAAACAGCAGTAAGCCCAGGGAAATATCTGCTTCTAAATCCAAAACGCAGCTATCTAACAGAACGGTTGTCAATGTGTGCACTCAACTTCCAGAGTTAAACCCGTGTGTGGATTCAGCAGTCTGCAAACACTTTCTCTGCAGAGTCCCAAAACAGGCGTTTTGAGCCCATTACCGGCATATGGAAGAAACAGCAGTAAGCCCAGGGAAATATCTGCTTCTAAATCCAAAACGCAGCTATCTAACAGAACAGTTGTCAATGTGTGCACTCAACTTCCAGAGTTAAACCCGTGTGTGGATTCAGCAGTCTGCAAACACTTTCTCTGCAGAGTCCCAAAACAGGCGTTTTCAGCCCATTACCGGCATATGGAAGAAACAGCAGTAAGCACAGGGAAATATCTGCTTCTAAATCCAAAACGCAGCTATCTAACAGAACGGTTGTCAATGTGTGCCCTCAACTTCCAGAGTTAAACCCGTGTGTGGATTCAGCAGTCTGCAAACACTTTCTCTGCAGAGTCCGAAAACAGGCGTTTTCAGCCCATTACCGGCATATGGAAGAAACAGCAGTAAGCCCAGGGAAATATCTGCTTCTAAATCCAAAACGCAGCTATCTAACAGAACGGTTGTCAATGTGTGCACTCAACTTCCAGAGTTAAACCCGTGTGTGGATTCAGCAGTCTGCAAACACTTTCTCTGCAGAGTCCGAAAACAGGCGTTTTCAGTCCATTACCGGCATATGGAAGAAACAGCAGTAAGCACAGGGAAATATCTGCTTCTAAATCCAAAACGCAGCTATCTAACAGAACGGTTGTCAATGTGTGCACTCAACTTCCAGAGTTAAACCCGTGTGTGGATTCAGCAGTCTGCAAACACTTTCTCTGCAGAGTCCCAAAACAGGCGTTTTCAGCCCATTACCGGCATATGGAAGAAACAGCAGTAAGCACAGGGAAATATCTGCTTCTAAATCCAAAACGCAGCTATCTAACAGAACGGTTGTCAATGTGTGCACTCAACTTCCAGAGTTAAACCCGTGTGTGGATTCAGTAGTCTGCAAACATCTTCTCTGCAGTGTCCCAAAACAGGCGTTTTCAGCCCATTACCGGCATATGGAAGAAACAGCAGTAAGCACAGGGAAATATCTGCTTCTAAATCCAAAACGCAGCTATCTAACAGAACGGTTGTCAATGTGTGCACTCAACTTCCAGAGTTAAACCCGTGTGTGGATTCAGCAGTCTGCAAACACTTTCTCTGCAGAGTCCCAAAACAGGCGTTTTCAGCCCATTACCGGCATATGGAAGAAACAGCAGTAAGCACAGGGAAATATCTGCTTCTAAATCCAAAACGCAGCTATCTAACAGAACGGTTGTCAATGTGTGCACTCAACTTCCAGAGTTAAACAAACCCGTGTGTGGATTCAGCAGTCTGCAAACACTTTCTCTGCAGAGTCCCAAAACAGGCGTTTTCAGCCCATTACCGGCATATGGAAGAAACAGCAGTAAGCACAGGGAAATATCGGCTTCTAAATCCAAAACGCAGCTATCTAACAGAACGGTTGTCAATGTGTGCACTCAACTTCCAGAGTTAAACCCGTGTGTGGATTCAGCAGTCTGCAAACACTTTCTCTGCAGAGTCCCAAAACAGGCGTTTTCAGCCCATTACCGGCATATGGAAGAAACAGCAGTAAGCACAGGGAAATATCTGCTTCTAAATCCAAAACGCAGCTATCTAACAGAACGGTTGTCAATGTGTGCACTCAACTTCCAGAGTTAAACCCGTGTGTGGATTCAGCAGTCTGCAAACACTTTCTCTGCAGAGTCCCAAAACAGGCGTTTTCAGCCCATTACCGGCATATGGAAGACACAGCAGTAAGCACAGGGAAATATCTGCTTCTAAATCCAAAACGCAGCTATCTAACAGAACGGTTGTCAATGTGTGCACTCAACTTCCAGAGTTAAACCCGTGTGTGGATTCAGCAGTCTGCAAACACTTTCTCTGCAGAGTCCCAAAGCAGGCGTTTTCAGCCCATTACCGGCATATGGAAGAAACAGCAGTAAGCACAGGGAAATATCTGCTTCTAAATCCAAAACGCAGCTATCTAACAGAACGGTTGTCAATGTGTGCACTCAACTTCCAGAGTTAAACCCGTGTGTGGATTCAGCAGTCTGCAAACACTTTCTCTGCAGAGTCCCAAAACAGGCGTTTTCAGCCCATTACCGGCATATGGAAGAAACAGCAGTAAGCACAGGGAAATATCTGCTTCTAAATCCAAAACGCAGCTATCTAACAGAACGGTTGTCAATGTGTGCACTCAACTTCCAGAGTTAAACCCGTGTGTGGATTCAGCAGTCTGCAAACACTTTCTCTGCAGAGTCCGAAAACAGGCGTTTTCAGCCCATTACCGGCATATGGAAGAAACAGCAGTAAGCACAGGGAAATATCTGCTTCTAAATCCAAAACGCAGCTATCTAACAGAACGGTTGTCAATGTGTGCACTCAACTTCCAGAGTTAAACCCGTGTGTGGATTCAGCAGTCTGCAAACACATTCTCTGCAGAGTCCCAAAACAGGCGTTTTCAGCCCATTACCGGCATATGGAAGAAACAGCAGTAAGCACAGGGAAATATCTGCTTCTAAATCCAAAACGCAGCTATCTAACAGAACGGTTGTCAATGTGTGCACTCAACTTCCAGAGTTAAACCTGTGTGTGGATTCAGCAGTCTGCAAACACTTTCTCTGCAGAGTCCCAAACCAGGCGTTTTCAGCCCATTACCGGCATATGGAAGAAACAGCAGTAAGCACAGGGAAATATCTGCTTCTAAATCCAAAACGCAGCTATCTAACAGAACGGTTGTCAATGTGTGCACTCAACTTCCAGAGTTAAACCCGTGTGTGGATTCAGCAGTCTGCAAACACTTTCTCTGCAGAGTCCCAAACCAGGCGTTTTCAGCCCATTACCGGCATATGGAAGAAACAGCAGTAAGCACAGGGAAATATCTGCTTCTAAATCCAAAACGCAGCTATCTAACAGAACGGTTGTCAATGTGTGCACTCAACTTCCAGAGTTAAACCCGTGTGTGGATTCAGCAGTCTGCAAACACTTTCTCTGCAGAGTCCGAAAACAGGCGTTTTCAGCCCATTACCGGCATATGGAAGAAACAGCAGTAAGCCCAGGGAAATATCTGCTTCTAAATCCAAAACGCAGCTATCTAACAGAACGGTTGTCAATGTGTGCACTCAACTTCCAGAGTTAAACCCGTGTGTGGATTCAGCAGTCTGCAAACACTTTCTCTGCAGAGTCCCAAAACAGGCGTTTTCAGTCCATTACCGGCATATGGAAGAAACAGCAGTAAGCACAGGGAAATATCTGCTTCTAAATCCAAAACGCAGCTATCTAACAGAACGGTTGTCAATGTGTGCACTCAACTTCCAGAGTTAAACCCGTGTGTGGATTCAGCAGTCTGCAAACACTTTCTCTGCAGAGTCCCAAAACAGGCGTTTTCAGCCCATTACCGGCATATGGAAGAAACAGCAGTAAGCACAGGGAAATATCTGCTTCTAAATCCAAAACGCAGCTATCTAACAGAACGGTTGTCAATGTGTGCACTCAACTTCCAGAGTTAAACCCGTGTGTGGATTCAGCAGTCTGCAAACATCTTCTCTGCAGAGTCCCAAAACAGGCGTTTTCAGCCCATTACCGGCATATGGAAGAAACAGCAGTAAGCACAGGGAAATATCTGCTTCTAAATCCAAAACGCAGCTATCTAACAGAACGGTTGTCAATGTGTGCACTCAACTTCCAGAGTTAAACCCGTGTGTGGATTCAGCAGTCTGCAAACACTTTCTCTGCAGAGTCCCAAAACAGGCGTTTTCAGCCCATTACCGGCATATGGAAGAAACAGCAGTAAGCACAGGGAAATATCTGCTTCTAAATCCAAAACGCAGCTATCTAACAGAACGGTTGTCAATGTGTGCACTCAACTTCCAGAGTTAAACAAACCCGTGTGTGGATTCAGCAGTCTGCAAACACTTTCTCTGCAGAGTCCCAAAACAGGCGTTTTCAGCCCATTACCGGCATATGGAAGAAACAGCAGTAAGCACAGGGAAATATCGGCTTCTAAATCCAAAACGCAGCTATCTAACAGAACGGTTGTCAATGTGTGCACTCAACTTCCAGAGTTAAACCCGTGTGTGCATTCAGCAGTCTGCAAACACTTTCTCTGCAGAGTCCCAAAACAGGCGTTTTCAGCCCATTACCGGCATATGGAAGAAACAGCAGTAAGCCCAGGGAAATATCTGCTTCTAAATCCAAAACGCAGCTATCTAACAGAACGGTTGTCAATGTGTGCACTCAACTTCCAGAGTTAAACCCGTGTGTGGATTCAGCAGTCTGCAAACACTTTCTCTGCAGAGTCCCAAAACAGGCGTTTTCAGCCCATTACCGGCATATGGAAGACACAGCAGTAAGCACAGGGAAATATCTGCTTCTAAATCCAAAACGCAGCTATCTAACAGAACGGTTGTCAATGTGTGCACTCAACTTCCAGAGTTAAACCCGTGTGTGGATTCAGCAGTCTGCAAACACTTTCTCTGCAGAGTCCCAAAGCAGGCGTTTTCAGCCCATTACCGGCATATGGAAGAAACAGCAGTAAGCACAGGGAAATATCTGCTTCTAAATCCAAAACGCAGCTATCTAACAGAACGGTTGTCAATGTGTGCACTCAACTTCCAGAGTTAAACCCGTGTGTGGATTCAGCAGTCTGCAAACACTTTCTCTGCAGAGTCCCAAAACAGGCGTTTTCAGCCCATTACCGGCATATGGAAGAAACAGCAGTAAGCACAGGGAAATATCTGCTTCTAAATCCAAAACGCAGCTATCTAACAGAACGGTTGTCAATGTGTGCACTCAACTTCCAGAGTTAAACCCGTGTGTGGATTCAGCAGTCTGCAAACACTTTCTCTGCAGAGTCCGAAAACAGGCGTTTTCAGCCCATTACCGGCATATGGAAGAAACAGCAGTAAGCACAGGGAAATATCTGCTTCTAAATCCAAAACGCAGCTATCTAACAGAACGGTTGTCAATGTGTGCACTCAACTTCCAGAGTTAAACCCGTGTGTGGATTCAGCAGTCTGCAAACACATTCTCTGCAGAGTCCCAAAACAGGCGTTTTCAGCCCATTACCGGCATATGGAAGAAACAGCAGTAAGCACAGGGAAATATCTGCTTCTAAATCCAAAACGCAGCTATCTAACAGAACGGTTGTCAATGTGTGCACTCAACTTCCAGAGTTAAACCTGTGTGTGGATTCAGCAGTCTGCAAACACTTTCTCTGCAGAGTCCCAAACCAGGCGTTTTCAGCCCATTACCGGCATATGGAAGAAACAGCAGTAAGCACAGGGAAATATCTGCTTCTAAATCCAAAACGCAGCTATCTAACAGAACGGTTGTCAATGTGTGCACTCAACTTCCAGAGTTAAACCCGTGTGTGGATTCAGCAGTCTGCAAACACTTTCTCTGCAGAGTCCCAAACCAGGCGTTTTCAGCCCATTACCGGCATATGGAAGAAACAGCAGTAAGCACAGGGAAATATCTGCTTCTAAATCCAAAACGCAGCTATCTAACAGAACGGTTGTCAATGTGTGCACTCAACTTCCAGAGTTAAACCCGTGTGTGGATTCAGCAGTCTGCAAACACTTTCTCTGAGGAGTCCCCAAACAGGCGTTTTCAGCCCATTACCGGCATATGGAAGAAACAGCAGTAAGCACAGGGAAATATCTGCTTCTAAATCCAAAACGCAGCTATCTAACAGAACGGTTGTCAATGTGTGCACTCAACTTCCAGAGTTAAACACGTGTGTGGATTCAGCAGTCTGCAAACACTTTCTCTGCAGAGTCCCAAAACAGGCGTTTTCAGCCCATTACCGGCATATGGAAGAAAGAGCAGTAAGCACAGGGAAATATCTGCTTCTAAATCCAAAACGCAGCTATCTAACAGAACGGTTGTCAACGTGTGCACTCAACTTCCAGAGTTAAACCCGTGTGTGGATTCAGCAGTCTGCAAACACTTTCTCTGCAGAGTCCCAAAACAGGCGTTTTCAGCCCATTACCGGCATATGGAAGAAACAGCAGTAAGCACAGGGAAATATCTGCTTCTAAATCCAAAACGCAGCTATCTAACAGAACGGTTGTCAATGTGTGCACTCAACTTCCAGAGTTAAACCCGTGTGTGGATTCAGCAGTCTGCAAACACTTTCTCTGCAGAGTCCCAAAACAGGCGTTTTCAGCCCATTACCGGCATATGGAAGAAACAGCAGTAAGCACAGGGAAATATCTGCTTCTAAATCCAAAACGCAGCTATCTAACAGAACGGTTGTCAATGTGTGCACTCAACTTCCAGAGTTAAACCCGTGTGTGGATTCAGCAGTCTGCAAACACTTTCTCTGCAGAGTCCCAAAGCAGGCGTTTTCAGCCCATTACCGGCATATGGAAGAAACAGCAGTAAGCACAGGGAAATATCTGCTTCTAAATCCAAAACGCAGCTACCTAACAGAACGGTTGTCAATGTGTGCACTCAACTTCCAGAGTTAAACCCGTGTGTGGATTCAGCAGTCTGCAAACACTTTCTCTGCAGAGTCCCAAACCAGGCGTTTTCAGCCCATTACCGGCATATGGAAGAAACAGCAGTAAGCACAGGGAAATATCTGCTTCTAAATCCAAAACGCAGCTATCTAACAGAACGGTTGTCAATGTGTGCACTCAACTTCCAGAGTTAAACCCGTGTGTGGATTCAGCAGTCTGCAAACACTTTCTCTGAGGAGTCCCCAAACAGGCGTTTTCAGCCCATTACCGGCATATGGAAGAAACAGCAGTAAGCACAGGGAAATATCTGCTTCTAAATCCAAAACGCAGCTATCTAACAGAACGGTTGTCAATGTGTGCACTCAACTTCCAGAGTTAAACCCGTGTGTGGATTCAGCAGTCTGCAAACACTTTCTCTGCAGAGTCCCAAACCAGGCGTTTTCAGCCCATTACCGGCATATGGACGAAACAGCAGTAAGCACAGGGAAATATCTGCTTCTAAATCCAAAACGCAGCTATCTAACAGAACGGTTGTCAATGTGTGCACTCAACTTCCAGAGTTAAACCCGTGTGTGGATTCAGCAGTCTGCAAACACTTTCTCTGCAGAGTCCCAAAACAGGCGTTTTCAGCCCATTACCGGCATATGGACGAAACAGCAGTAAGCACAGGGAAATATCTGCTTCTAAATCCAAAACGCAGCTATCTAACAGAACGGTTGTCAATGTGTGCACTCAACTTCCAGAGTTAAACCCGTGTGTGGATTCAGCAGTCTGCAAACACTTTCTCTGCAGAGTCCCAAACCAGGCGTTTTCAGCCCATTACCGGCATATGGAAACAATAGCAGTAAGCACAGGGAAATATCTGCTTCTAAATCCAAAACGCAGCTATCTAACAGAACGGTTGTCAATGTGTGCACTCAACTTCCAGAGTTAAACCCGTGTGTGGATTCAGCAGTCTGCAAACACTTTCTCTGCAGAGTCCCAAAACAGGCGTTTTCAGCCCATTACCGGCATATGGAAGAAACAGCAGTAAGCACAGGGAAATATCTGCTTCTAAATCCAAAACGCAGCTATCTAACAGAACGGTTGTCAATGTGTGCACTCAACTTCCAGAGTTAAACACGTGTGTGGATTCAGCAGTCTGCAAACACTTTCTCTGCAGAATCCCAAAACAGGCGTTTTCAGCCCATTACCGGCATATGGAAGAAACAGCAGTAAGCACAGGGAAATATCTGCTTCTAAATCCAAAACGCAGCTATCTAACAGAACGGTTGTCAATGTGTGCACTCAACTTCCAGAGTTAAACCCGTGTGTGGATTCAGCAGTCTGCAAACACTTTCTCTGCAGAGTCCCCAAACAGGCGTTTTCAGCCCATTACCGGCATATGGAAGAAACAGCAGTAAGCACAGGGAAATATCTGCTTCTAAATCCAAAACGCAGCTATCTAACAGAACGGTTGTCAATGTGTGCACTCAACTTCCAGAGTTAAACCCGTGTGTGGATTCAGCAGTCTGCAAACACTTTCTCTGCAGAGTCCCAAAACAGGCGTTTTCAGCCCATTACCGGCATATGGAAGAAACAGCAGTAAGCACAGGGAAATATCTGCTTCTAAATCCAAAACGCAGCTATCTAACAGAACGGTTGTCAATGTGTGCACTCAACTTCCAGAGTTAAACCCGTGTGTGGATTCAGCAGTCTGCAAACACTTTCTCTGCAGAGTCCCAAAGCAGGCGTTTTCAGCCCATTACCGGCATATGGAAGAAAAGGCAGTAAGCACAGGAAAATATCTGCTTCTAAATCCAAAACGCAGCTATCTAACAGAACGGTTGTCAATGTGTGCACTCAGCTTCCAGAGTTAAACCCGTGTGTGGATTCAGCAGTCTGCAAACACTTTCTCTGCAGAGTCCCAAAACAGGCGTTTTCAGCCCATTACCGGCATATGGAAGAAACAGCAGTAAGCACAGGGAAATATCTGCTTCTAAATACAAAACGCAGCTATCTAACAGAACGGTTGTCAATGTGTGCACTCAACTTCCAGAGTTAAACCCGTGTGTGGATTCAGCAGTCTGCAAACACTTTCTCTGCAGAGTCCCAAAACAGGCGTTTTCAGCCCATTACCGGCATATGGAAGAAACAGCAGTAAGCACAGGGAAATATCGGCTTCTAAATCCAAAACGCAGCTATCTAACAGAACGGTTGTCAATGTGTGCACTCAACTTCCAGAGTTAAACCCGTGTGTGGATTCAGCAGTCTGCAAACACTTTCTCTGCAGAGTCCCAAAACAGGCGTTTTCAGCCCATTACCGGCATATGGAAGAAACAGCAGTAAGCACAGGGAAATATCTGCTTCTAAATCCAAAACGCAGCTATCTAACAGAACGGTTGTCAATGTGTGCACTCAACTTCCAGAGTTAAACCCGTGTGTGGATTCAGCAGTCTGCAAACACTTTCTCTGCAGAGTCCCAAAACAGGCGTTTTTAGCCCATTACCGGCATATGGAAGAAACAGCAGTAAGCACAGGGAAATATCTGCTTCTAAATCCAAAACGCAGCTATCTAACAGAACGGTTGTCAATGTGTGCACTCAACTTCCAGAGTTAAACCCGTGTGTGGATTCAGCAGTCTGCAAACATCTTCTCTGCAGAGTCCCAAAACAGGCGTTTTCAGCCCATTACCGGCATATGGAAGAAACAGCAGTAAGCACAGGGAAATATCTGCTTCTAAATCCAAAACGCAGCTATCTAACAGAACGGTTGTCAATGTGTGCACTCAACTTCCAGAGTTAAACCCGTGTGTGGATTCAGCAGTCTGCAAACACTTTCTCTGCAGAGTCCCAAAACAGGCGTTTTCAGCCCATTACCGGCATATGGAAGAAACAGCAGTAAGCACAGGGAAATATCTGCTTCTAAATCCAAAACGCAGCTATCTAACAGAACGGTTGTCAATGTGTGCACTCAACTTCCAGAGTTAAACACGTGTGTGGATTCAGCAGTCTGCAAACACTTTCTCTGCAGAGTCCCAAAACAGGCGTTTTCAGCCCATTACCGGCATATGGAAGAAACAGCAGTAAGCACAGGGAAATATCTGCTTCTAAATCCAAAACGCAGCTATCTAACAGAACGGTTGTCAATGTGTGCACTCAACTTCCAGAGTTAAACCCGTGTGTGGATTCAGCAGTCTGCAAACACTTTCTCTGCAGAGTCCCAAAACAGGCGTTTTCAGCCCATTACCGGCATATGGAAGAAACAGCAGTAAGCACAGGGAAATATCTGCTTCTAAATCCAAAACGCAGCTATCTAACAGAACGGTTGTCAATGTGTGCACTCAACTTCCAGAGTTAAACCCGTGTGTGGATTCAGCAGTCTGCAAACACTTTCTCTGCAGAGTCCCAAAACAGGCGTTTTCAGCCCATTACCGGCATATGGAAGAAACAGCAGTAAGCACAGGGAAATATCTGCTTCTAAATCCAAAACGCAGCTATCTAACAGAACGGTTGTCAATGTGTGCACTCAACTTCCAGAGTTAAACCCGTGTGTGGATTCAGCAGTCTGCAAACACTTTCTCTGCAGAGTCCCAAAACAGGCGTTTTCAGCCCATTACCGGCATATGGAAGAAACAGCAGTAAGCACAGGGAAATATCTGCTTCTAAATCCAAAACGCAGCTATCTAACAGAACGGTTGTCAATGTGTGCACTCAACTTCCAGAGTTAAACCCGTGTGTGGATTCAGCAGTCTGCAAACACTTTCTCTGCAGAGTCCCAAAACAGGCGTTTTCAGCCCATTACCGGCATATGGAAGAAACAGCAGTAAGCACAGGGAAATATCTGCTTCTAAATCCAAAACGCAGCTATCTAACAGAACGGTTGTCAATGTGTGCACTCAACTTCCAGAGTTAAATCCGTGTGTGGATTCAGCAGTCTGCAAACACTTTCTCTGCAGAGTCCCAAAGCAGGCGTTTTCAGCCCATTACCGGCATATGGAAGAAACAGCAGTAAGCACAGGGAAATATCTGCTTCTAAATCCAAAACGCAGCTATCTAACAGAACGGTTGTCAATGTGTGCACTCAACTTCCAGAGTTAAACCCGTGTGTGGATTCAGCAGTCTGCAAACACTTTCTCTGCAGAGTCCCAAAACAGGCGTTTTCAGCCCATTACCGGCATATGGAAGAAACAGCAGTAAGCACAGGGAAATATCTGCTTCTAAATCCAAAACGCAGCTATCTAACAGAACGGTTGTCAATGTGTGCACTCAACTTCCAGAGTTAAACCCGTGTGTGGATTCAGCAGTCTGCAAACACTTTCTCTGCAGAGTCCCAAACCAGGCGTTTTCAGACCATTACCGGCATATGGAAGAAACAGCAGTAAGCACAGGGAAATATCTGCTTCTAAATCCAAAACGCAGCTATCTAACAGAACGGTTGTCAATGTGTGCACTCAACTTCCAGAGTTAAACCCGTGTGTGGATTCAGCAGTCTGCAAACACTTTCTCTGCAGAGTCCCAAAACAGGCGTTTTCAGCCCATTACCGGCATATGGAAGAAACAGCAGTAAGCACAGGGAAATATCTGCTTCTAAATCCAAAACGCAGCTATCTAACAGAACGGTTGTCAATGTGTGCACTCAACTTCCAGAGTTAAACCCGTGTGTGGATTCAGCAGTCTGCAAACATCTTCTCTGCAGAGTCCCAAAACAGGCGTTTTCAGCCCATTACCGGCATATGGAAGAAACAGCAGTAAGCACAGGGAAATATCTGCTTCTAAATCCAAAACGCAGCTCTCTAACAGAACGGTTGTCAATGTGTGCACTCAACTTCCAGAGTTAAACCCGTGTGTGGATTCAGCAGTCTGCAAACACATTCTCTGCAGAGTCCCAAAACAGGCGTTTTCAGCCCATTACCGGCATATGGAAGAAACAGCAGTAAGCACAGGGAAATATCTGCTTCTAAATCCAAAACGCAGCTATCTAACAGAACGGTTGTCAATGTGTGCACTCAACTTCCAGAGTTAAACACGTGTGTGGATTCAGCAGTCTGCAAACACTTTCTCTGCAGAGTCCCAAAACAGGCGTTTTCAGCCCATTACCGGCATATGGAAGAAACAGCAGTAAGCACAGGGAAATATCTGCTTCTAAATCCAAAACGCAGCTATCTAACAGAACGGTTGTCAATGTGTGCACTCAACTTCCAGAGTTAAACCCGTGTGTGGATTCAGCAGTCTGCAAACACTTTCTCTGCAGAGTCCCAAAACAGGCGTTTTCAGCCCATTACCGGCATATGGAAGAAACAGCAGTAAGCACAGGGAAATATCTGCTTCTAAATCCAAAACGCAGCTATCTAACAGAACGGTTGTCAATGTGTGCACTCAACTTCCAGAGTTAAACCCGTGTGTGGATTCAGCAGTCTGCAAACATCTTCTCTGCAGAGTCCCAAAACAGGCGTTTTCAGCCCATTACCGGCATATGGAAGAAACAGCAGTAAGCACAGGGAAATATCTGCTTCTAAATCCAAAACGCAGCTATCTAACAGAACGGTTGTCAATGTGTGCACTCAACTTCCAGAGTTAAACCCGTGTGTGGATTCAGCAGTCTGCAAACACTTTCTCTGCAGAGTCCCAAAACAGGCGTTTTCAGCCCATTACCGGCATATGGAAGAAACAGCAGTAAGCACAGGGAAATATCTGCTTCTAAATCCAAAACGCAGCTATCTAACAGAACGGTTGTCAATGTGTGCACTCAACTTCCAGAGTTAAACACGTGTGTGGATTCAGCAGTCTGCAAACACTTTCTCTGCAGAGTCCCAAAACAGGCGTTTTCAGCCCATTACCGGCATATGGAAGAAACAGCAGTAAGCACAGGGAAATATCTGCTTCTAAATCCAAAACGCAGCTATCTAACAGAACGGTTGTCAATGTGTGCACTCAACTTCCAGAGTTAAACCCGTGTGTGGATTCAGCAGTCTGCAAACACTTTCTCTGCAGAGTCCCAAACCAGGCGTTTTCAGCCCATTACCGGCATATGGAAGAAACAGCAGTAAGCACAGGGAAATATCTGCTTCTAAATCCAAAACGCAGCTATCTAACAGAACGGTTGTCAATGTGTGCACTCAACTTCCAGAGTTAAACCCGTGTGTGGATTCAGCAGTCTGCAAACACTTTCTCTGCAGAGTCCCAAACCAGGCGTTTTCAGCCCATTACCGGCATATGGAAGAAACAGCAGTAAGCACAGGGAAATATCTGCTTCTAAATCCAAAACGCAGCTATCTAACAGAACGGTTGTCAATGTGTGCACTCAACTTCCAGAGTTAAACCCGTGTGTGGATTCAGGAGTCTGCAAACACTTTCTCTGCAGAGTCCCAAAACAGGCGTTTTCAGCCCATTACCGGCATATGGAAGAAACAGCAGTAAGCACAGGGAAATATCTGCTTCTAAATCCAAAACGCAGCTATCTAACAGAACGGTTGTCAATGTGTGCACTCAACTTCCAGAGTTAAACCCGTGTGTGGATTCAGCAGTCTGCAAACACTTTCTCTGCAGAGTCCCAAACCAGGCGTTTTCAGCCCATTACCGGCATATGGAAGAAACAGCAGTAAGCACAGGGAAATATCTGCTTCTAAATCCAAAACGCAGCTATCTAACAGAACGGTTGTCATTGTGTGCACTCAACTTCCAGAGTTAAACCCGTGTGTGGATTCAGCAGTCTGCAAACACTTTCTCTGCAGAGTCCCAAAACAGGCGTTTTCAGCCCATTACCGGCATATGGAAGAAACAGCAGTAAGCACAGGGAAATATCTGCTTCTAAATCCAAAACGCAGCTATCTAACAGAACGGTTGTCAATGTGTGCACTCAACTTCCAGAGTTAAACCCGTGTGTGGATTCAGCAGTCTGCAAACACTTTCTCTGCAGAGTCCCAAAACAGGCGTTTTCAGCCCATTACCGGCATATGGAAGAAACAGCAGTAAGCACAGGGAAATATCTGCTTCTAAATCCAAAACGCAGCTATCTAACAGAACGGTTGTCAATGTGTGCACTCAACTTCCAGAGTTAAACCCGTGTGTGGATTCAGCAGTCTGCAAACACTTTCTCTGAGGAGTCCCCAAACAGCCATTTTCAGCCCATTACCGGCATATGGAAGAAACAGCAGTAAGCACAGGGAAATATCTGCTTCTAAATCCAAAACGCAGCTATCTAACAGAACGGTTGTCAATGTGTGCACTCAACTTCCAGAGTTAAACCCGTGTGTGGATTCAGCAGTCTGCAAACACTTTCTCTGCAGAGTCCCAAAACAGGCGTTTTCAGCCCATTACCGGCATATGGAAGAAACAGCAGTAAGCACAGGGAAATATCTGCTTCTAAATCCAAAACGCAGCTATCTAACAGAACGGTTGTCAATGTGTGCACTCAACTTCCAGAGTTAAACCCGTGTGTGGATTCAGCAGTCTGCAAACACTTTCTCTGCAGAGTCCCAAACCAGGCGTTTTCAGCCCATTACCGGCATATGGAAGAAACAGCAGTAAGCACAGGGAAATATCTGCTTCTAAATCCAAAACGCAGCTATCTAACAGAACGGTTGTCAATGTGTGCACTCAACTTCCAGAGTTAAACCCGTGTGTGGATTCAGCAGTCTGCAAACACTTTCTCTGCAGAGTCCCAAAACAGGCGTTTTCAGCCCATTACCGGCATATGGAAGAAACAGCAGTAAGCACAGGGAAATATCTGCTTCTAAATCCAAAACGCAGCTATCTAACAGAACGGTTGTCAATGTATGCACTCAACTTCCAGAGTTAAACCCGTGTGTGGATACAGCAGTCTGCAAACACTTTCTCTGCAGAGTCCCAAACCAGGCGTTTTCAGCCCATTACCGGCATATGGAAGAAACAGCAGTAAGCACAGGGAAATATCTGCTTCTAAATCCAAAACGCAGCTATCTAACAGAACGGTTGTCAATGTGTGCACTCAACTTCCAGAGTTAAACCCGTGTGTGGATTCAGCAGTCTGCAAACATCTTCTCTGCAGAGTCCCAAACCAGGCGTTTTCAGCCCAATACCGGCATATGGAAGAAACAGCAGTAAGCACAGGGAAATATCTGCTTCTAAATCCAAAACGCAGCTATCTAACAGAACGGTTGTCAATGTGTGCACTCAACTTCCAGAGTTAAACCCGTGTGTGGATTCAGCAGTCTGCAAACATTTTCTCTGCAGAGTCCCAAAACAGGCGTTTTCAGCCCATTACCGGCATATGGAAGAAACAGCAGTAAGCACAGGGAAATATCTGCTTCTAAATCCAAAACGCAGCTATCTAACAGAACGGTTGTCAATGTGTGCACTCAACTTCCAGAGTTAAACACGTGTGTGGATTCAGCAGTCTGCAAACACTTTCTCTGCAGAGTCCCAAAACAGGCGTTTTCAGCCCATTACCGGCATATGGAAGAAACAGCAGTAAGCACAGGGAAATATCTGCTTCTAAATCCAAAACGCAGCTATCTAACAGAACGGTTGTCAATGTGTGCACTCAACTTCCAGAGTTAAACCCGTGTGTGGATTCAGCAGTCTGCAAACACTTTCTCTGCAGAGTCCCAAAACAGGCGTTTTCAGCCCATTACCGGCATATGGAAGAAACAGCAGTAAGCACAGGGAAATATCTGCTTCTAAATCCAAAACGCAGCTATCTAACAGAACGGTTGTCAATGTGTGCACTCAACTTCCAGAGTTAAACCCGTGTGTGGATTCAGCAGTCTGCAAACACTTTCTCTGCAGAGTCCCAAACCAGGCCTTTTCAGCCCATTACCGGCATATGGAAGAAACAGCAGTAAGCACAGGGAAATATCTGCTTCTAAATCCAAAACGCAGCTATCTAACAGAACGGTTGTCAATGTGTGCACTCAACTTCCAGAGTTAAACCCGTGTGTGGATTCAGGAGTCTGCAAACACTTTCTCTGCAGAGTCCCAAAACAGGCGTTTTCAGCCCATTACCGGCATATGGAAGAAACAGCAGTAAGCACAGGGAAATATCTGCTCCTAAATCCAAAACGCAGCTATCTAACAGAACGGTTGTCAATGTGTGCACTCAACTTCCAGAGTTAAACCCGTGTGTGGATTCAGCAGTCTGCAAACACTTTCTCTGCAGAGTCCCAAAACAGGCGTTTTCAGCCCATTACCGGCATATGGAAGAAACAGCAGTAAGCACAGGGAAATATCTGCTTCTAAATCCAAAACGCAGCTATCTAACAGAACGGTTGTCATTGTGTGCACTCAACTTCCAGAGTTAAACCCGTGTGTGGATTCAGCAGTCTGCAAACACTTTCTCTGCAGAGTCCCAAAACAGGCGTTTTCAGCCCATTACCGGCATATGGAAGAAACAGCAGTAAGCACAGGGAAATATCTGCTTCTAAATCCAAAACGCAGCTATCTAACAGAACGGTTGTCAATGTGTGCACTCAACTTCCAGAGTTAAACCCGTGTGTGGATTCAGCAGTCTGCAAACACTTTCTCTGCAGAGTCCCAAAACAGGCGTTTTCAGCCCATTACCGGCATATGGAAGAAACAGCAGTAAGCACAGGGAAATATCTGCTTCTAAATCCAAAACGCAGCTATCTAACAGAACGGTTGTCAATGTGTGCACTCAACTTCCAGAGTTAAACCCGTGTGTGGATTCAGCAGTCTGCAAACACTTTCTCTGAGGAGTCCCCAAACAGCCGTTTTCAGCCCATTACCGGCATATGGAAGAAACAGCAGTAAGCACAGGGAAATATCTGCTTCTAAATCCAAAACGCAGCTATCTAGCAGAACGGTTGTCAATGTGTGCACTCAACTTCCAGAGTTAAACCCGTGTGTGGATTCAGCAGTCTGCAAACACTTTCTCTGCAGAGTCCCAAAACAGGCGTTTTCAGCCCATTACCGGCATATGGAAGAAACAGCAGTAAGCACAGGGAAATATCTGCTTCTAAATCCAAAACGCAGCTATCTAACAGAACGATTGTCAATGTGTGCACTCAACTTCCAGAGTTAAACCCGTGTGTGGATTCAGCAGTCTGCAGAGACTTTCTCTGCAGAGTCCCAAGACAGGCGTTTTCAGCCCATTACCGGCATATGGAAGAAACAGCAGTAAGCACAGGGAAATATCTGCTTCTAAATCCAAAACGCAGCTATCTAACAGAACGGTTGTCAATGTGTGCACTCAACTTCCAGAGTTAAACCCGTGTGTGGATTCAGCAGTCTGCAAACACTTTCTCTGCAGAGTCCCAAAACAGGCGTTTTCAGCCCATTACCGGCATATGGAAGAAACAGCAGTAAGCACAGGGAAATATCTGCTTCTAAATCCAAAACGCAGCTATCTAACAGAACGGTTGTCAATGTGTGCACTCAACTTCCAGAGTTAAACCCGTGTGTGGATTCAGCAGTCTGCAAACACTTTCTCTGCAGAGTCCCAAAACAGGCGTTTTCAGCCCATTACCGGCATATGGAAGAAACAGCAGTAAGCACAGGGAAATATCTGCTTCTAAATCCAAAACGCAGCTATCTAACAGAACGGTTGTCAATGTGTACACTCAACTTCCAGAGTTAAACCCGTGTGTGGATTCAGCAGTCTGCAAACACTTTCTCTGCAGAGTCCCAAAACAGGCGTTTTCAGCCCATTACCGGCATATGGAAGAAACAGCAGTAAGCACAGGGAAATATCTGCTTCTAAATCCAAAACGCAGCTATCTAACAGAACGGTTGTCAATGTGTGCACTCAACTTCCAGAGTTAAACCCGTGTGTGGATTCAGCAGTCTGCAAACATCTTCTCTGCAGAGTCCCAAACCAGGCGTTTTCAGCCCATTACCGGCATATGGAAGAAACAGCAGTAAGCACAGGGAAATATCTGCTTCTAAATCCAAAACGCAGCTATCTAACAGAACGGTTGTCAATGTGTGCACTCAACTTCCAGAGTTAAACCCGTGTGTGGATTCAGCAGTCTGCAAACATTTTCTCTGCAGAGTCCCAAAACAGGCGTTTTCAGCCCATTACCGGCATATGGAAGAAACAGCAGTAAGCACAGGGAAATATCTGCTTCTAAATCCAAAACGCAGCTATCTAACAGAACGGTTGTCAATGTGTGCACTCAACTTCCAGAGTTAAACACGTGTGTGGATTCAGCAGTCTGCAAACACTTTCTCTGCAGAGTCCCAAAACAGGCGTTTTCAGCCCATTACCGGCATAGGGAAGAAACAGCAGTAAGCACAGGGAAATATCTGCTTCTAAATCCAAAACGCAGCTATCTAACAGAACGGTTGTCAATGTGTGCACTCAACTTCCAGAGTTAAACCCGTGTGTGGATTCAGCAGTCTGCAAACACTTTCTCTGCAGAGTCCCAAAACAGGCGTTTTCAGCCCATTACCGGCATATGGAAGAAACAGCAGTAAGCACAGGGAAATATCTGCTTCTAAATCCAAAACGCAGCTATCTAACAGAACGGTTGTCAATGTGTGCACTCAACTTCCAGAGTTAAACCCGTGTGTGGATTCAGCAGTCTGCAAACATTTTCTGTGTAGATACCCAAAACAGGCGTTTTCAGCCCATTACCGGCCTATGGAAGAAACAGCAGTAAGCACAGGGAAATATCTGCTTCTAAATCCAAAACGCAGCTATCTAACAGAACGGTTGTCAATGTGTGCACTCAACTTCCAGAGTTAAACCCGTGTGTGGATTCAGCAGTCTGCAAACACTTTCTCTGCAGAGTCCCAAAACAGGCGTTTTCAGCCCATTACCGGCATATGGAAGAAACAGCAGTAAGCACAGGGAAATATCTGCTTCTAAATCCAAAACGCAGCTATCTAACAGAACGGTTGTCAATGTGTGCACTCAACTTCCAGAGTTAAACCCGTGTGTGGATTCAGCAGTCTGCAAACACTTTCTCTGCAGAGTCCCAAAACAGGCGTTTTCAGCCCATTACCGGCATATGGAAGAAACAGCAGTAAGCACAGGGAAATATCTGCTTCTAAATCCAAAACGCAGCTATCTAACAGAACGGTTGTCAATGTGTGCACTCAACTTCCAGAGTTAAACCCGTGTGTGGATTCAGCAGTCTGCAAACATTTTCTGTGTAGATACCCAAAACAGGCGTTTTCAGCCCATTACCGGCCTATGGAAGAAACAGCAGTAAGCACAGGGAAATATCTGCTTCTAAATCCAAAACGCAGCTATCTAACAGAACGGTTGTCAATGTGTGCACTCAACTTCCAGAGTTAAACCCGTGTGTGGATTCAGCAGTCTGCAAACACTTTCTCTGCAGAGTCCCAAAACAGGCGTTTTCAGCCCATTACCGGCATATGGAAGAAACAGCAGTAAGCACAGGGAAATATCTGCTTCTAAATCCAAAACGCAGCTATCTAACAGAACGGTTGTCAATGTGTGCACTCAACTTCCAGAGTTAAACCCGTGTGTGGATTCAGCAGTCTGCAAACACTTTCTCTGCAGAGTCCCAAAACAGGCGTTTTCAGCCCATTACCGGCATATGGAAGAAACAGCAGTAAGCACAGGGAAATATCTGCTTCTAAATCCAAAACGCAGCTATCTAACAGAACGGTTGTCAATGTGTGCACTCAACTTCCAGAGTTAAACCCGTGTGTGGATTCAGCAGTCTGCAAACACTTTCTCTGCAGAGTCCCAAAACAGGCGTTTTCAGCCCATTACCGGCATATGGAAGAAACAGCAGTAAGCACAGGGAAATATCTGCTTCTAAATCCAAAACGCAGCTATCTAACAGAACGGTTGTCAATGTGTACACTCAACTTCCAGAGTTAAACCCGTGTGTGGATTCAGCAGTCTGCAAACACTTTCTCTGCAGAGTCCCAAAACAGGCGTTTTCAGCCCATTACCGGCATATGGAAGAAACAGCAGTAAGCACAGGGAAATATCTGCTTCTAAATCCAAAACGCAGCTATCTAACAGAACGGTTGTCAATGTGTGCACTCAACTTCCAGAGTTAAACCCGTGTGTGGATTCAGCAGTCTGCAAACATCTTCTCTGCAGAGTCCCAAACCAGGCGTTTTCAGCCCAATACCGGCATATGGAAGAAACAGCAGTAAGCACAGGGAAATATCTGCTTCTAAATCCAAAACGCAGCTATCTAACAGAACGGTTGTCAATGTGTGCACTCAACTTCCAGAGTTAAACCCGTGTGTGGATTCAGCAGTCTGCAAACATTTTCTCTGCAGAGTCCCAAAACAGGCGTTTTCAGCCCATTACCGGCATATGGAAGAAACAGCAGTAAGCACAGGGAAATATCTGCTTCTAAATCCAAAACGCAGCTATCTAACAGAACGGTTGTCAATGTGTGCACTCAACTTCCAGAGTTAAACACGTGTGTGGATTCAGCAGTCTGCAAACACTTTCTCTGCAGAGTCCCAAAACAGGCGTTTTCAGCCCATTACCGGCATATGGAAGAAACAGCAGTAAGCACAGGGAAATATCTGCTTCTAAATCCAAAACGCAGCTATCTAACAGAACGGTTGTCAATGTGTGCACTCAACTTCCAGAGTTAAACCCGTGTGTGGATTCAGCAGTCTGCAAACACTTTCTCTGCAGAGTCCCAAAACAGGCGTTTTCAGCCCATTACCGGCATATGGAAGAAACAGCAGTAAGCACAGGGAAATATCTGCTTCTAAATCCAAAACGCAGCTATCTAACAGAACGGTTGTCAATGTGTGCACTCAACTTCCAGAGTTAAACCCGTGTGTGGATTCAGCAGTCTGCAAACACTTTCTCTGCAGAGTCCCAAACCAGGCCTTTTCAGCCCATTACCGGCATATGGAAGAAACAGCAGTAAGCACAGGGAAATATCTGCTTCTAAATCCAAAACGCAGCTATCTAACAGAACGGTTGTCAATGTGTGCACTCAACTTCCAGAGTTAAACCCGTGTGTGGATTCAGGAGTCTGCAAACACTTTCTCTGCAGAGTCCCAAAACAGGCGTTTTCAGCCCATTACCGGCATATGGAAGAAACAGCAGTAAGCACAGGGAAATATCTGCTCCTAAATCCAAAACGCAGCTATCTAACAGAACGGTTGTCAATGTGTGCACTCAACTTCCAGAGTTAAACCCGTGTGTGGATTCAGCAGTCTGCAAACACTTTCTCTGCAGAGTCCCAAAACAGGCGTTTTCAGCCCATTACCGGCATATGGAAGAAACAGCAGTAAGCACAGGGAAATATCTGCTTCTAAATCCAAAACGCAGCTATCTAACAGAACGGTTGTCATTGTGTGCACTCAACTTCCAGAGTTAAACCCGTGTGTGGATTCAGCAGTCTGCAAACACTTTCTCTGCAGAGTCCCAAAACAGGCGTTTTCAGCCCATTACCGGCATATGGAAGAAACAGCAGTAAGCACAGGGAAATATCTGCTTCTAAATCCAAAACGCAGCTATCTAACAGAACGGTTGTCAATGTGTGCACTCAACTTCCAGAGTTAAACCCGTGTGTGGATTCAGCAGTCTGCAAACACTTTCTCTGCAGAGTCCCAAAACAGGCGTTTTCAGCCCATTACCGGCATATGGAAGAAACAGCAGTAAGCACAGGGAAATATCTGCTTCTAAATCCAAAACGCAGCTATCTAACAGAACGGTTGTCAATGTGTGCACTCAACTTCCAGAGTTAAACCCGTGTGTGGATTCAGCAGTCTGCAAACACTTTCTCTGAGGAGTCCCCAAACAGCCGTTTTCAGCCCATTACCGGCATATGGAAGAAACAGCAGTAAGCACAGGGAAATATCTGCTTCTAAATCCAAAACGCAGCTATCTAGCAGAACGGTTGTCAATGTGTGCACTCAACTTCCAGAGTTAAACCCGTGTGTGGATTCAGCAGTCTGCAAACACTTTCTCTGCAGAGTCCCAAAACAGGCGTTTTCAGCCCATTACCGGCATATGGAAGAAACAGCAGTAAGCACAGGGAAATATCTGCTTCTAAATCCAAAACGCAGCTATCTAACAGAACGATTGTCAATGTGTGCACTCAACTTCCAGAGTTAAACCCGTGTGTGGATTCAGCAGTCTGCAGAGACTTTCTCTGCAGAGTCCCAAGACAGGCGTTTTCAGCCCATTACCGGCATATGGAAGAAACAGCAGTAAGCACAGGGAAATATCTGCTTCTAAATCCAAAACGCAGCTATCTAACAGAACGGTTGTCAATGTGTGCACTCAACTTCCAGAGTTAAACCCGTGTGTGGATTCAGCAGTCTGCAAACACTTTCTCTGCAGAGTCCCAAAACAGGCGTTTTCAGCCCATTACCGGCATATGGAAGAAACAGCAGTAAGCACAGGGAAATATCTGCTTCTAAATCCAAAACGCAGCTATCTAACAGAACGGTTGTCAATGTGTGCACTCAACTTCCAGAGTTAAACCCGTGTGTGGATTCAGCAGTCTGCAAACACTTTCTCTGCAGAGTCCCAAAACAGGCGTTTTCAGCCCATTACCGGCATATGGAAGAAACAGCAGTAAGCACAGGGAAATATCTGCTTCTAAATCCAAAACGCAGCTATCTAACAGAACGGTTGTCAATGTGTACACTCAACTTCCAGAGTTAAACCCGTGTGTGGATTCAGCAGTCTGCAAACACTTTCTCTGCAGAGTCCCAAAACAGGCGTTTTCAGCCCATTACCGGCATATGGAAGAAACAGCAGTAAGCACAGGGAAATATCTGCTTCTAAATCCAAAACGCAGCTATCTAACAGAACGGTTGTCAATGTGTGCACTCAACTTCCAGAGTTAAACCCGTGTGTGGATTCAGCAGTCTGCAAACATCTTCTCTGCAGAGTCCCAAACCAGGCGTTTTCAGCCCATTACCGGCATATGGAAGAAACAGCAGTAAGCACAGGGAAATATCTGCTTCTAAATCCAAAACGCAGCTATCTAACAGAACGGTTGTCAATGTGTGCACTCAACTTCCAGAGTTAAACCCGTGTGTGGATTCAGCAGTCTGCAAACATTTTCTCTGCAGAGTCCCAAAACAGGCGTTTTCAGCCCATTACCGGCATATGGAAGAAACAGCAGTAAGCACAGGGAAATATCTGCTTCTAAATCCAAAACGCAGCTATCTAACAGAACGGTTGTCAATGTGTGCACTCAACTTCCAGAGTTAAACACGTGTGTGGATTCAGCAGTCTGCAAACACTTTCTCTGCAGAGTCCCAAAACAGGCGTTTTCAGCCCATTACCGGCATAGGGAAGAAACAGCAGTAAGCACAGGGAAATATCTGCTTCTAAATCCAAAACGCAGCTATCTAACAGAACGGTTGTCAATGTGTGCACTCAACTTCCAGAGTTAAACCCGTGTGTGGATTCAGCAGTCTGCAAACACTTTCTCTGCAGAGTCCCAAAACAGGCGTTTTCAGCCCATTACCGGCATATGGAAGAAACAGCAGTAAGCACAGGGAAATATCTGCTTCTAAATCCAAAACGCAGCTATCTAACAGAACGGTTGTCAATGTGTGCACTCAACTTCCAGAGTTAAACCCGTGTGTGGATTCAGCAGTCTGCAAACACTTTCTCTGCAGAGTCCCAAACCAGGCCTTTTCAGCCCATTACCGGCATATGGAAGAAACAGCAGTAAGCACAGGGAAATATCTGCTTCTAAATCCAAAACGCAGCTATCTAACAGAACGGTTGTCAATGTGTGCACTCAACTTCCAGAGTTAAACCCGTGTGTGGATTCAGGAGTCTGCAAACACTTTCTCTGCAGAGTCCCAAAACAGGCGTTTTCAGCCCATTACCGGCATATGGAAGAAACAGCAGTAAGCACAGGGAAATATCTGCTCCTAAATCCAAAACGCAGCTATCTAACAGAACGGTTGTCAATGTGTGCACTCAACTTCCAGAGTTAAACCCGTGTGTGGATTCAGCAGTCTGCAAACACTTTCTCTGCAGAGTCCCAAAACAGGCGTTTTCAGCCCATTACCGGCATATGGAAGAAACAGCAGTAAGCACAGGGAAATATCTGCTTCTAAATCCAAAACGCAGCTATCTAACAGAACGGTTGTCATTGTGTGCACTCAACTTCCAGAGTTAAACCCGTGTGTGGATTCAGCAGTCTGCAAACACTTTCTCTGCAGAGTCCCAAAACAGGCGTTTTCAGCCCATTACCGGCATATGGAAGAAACAGCAGTAAGCACAGGGAAATATCTGCTTCTAAATCCAAAACGCAGCTATCTAACAGAACGGTTGTCAATGTGTGCACTCAACTTCCAGAGTTAAACCCGTGTGTGGATTCAGCAGTCTGCAAACACTTTCTCTGCAGAGTCCCAAAACAGGCGTTTTCAGCCCATTACCGGCATATGGAAGAAACAGCAGTAAGCACAGGGAAATATCTGCTTCTAAATCCAAAACGCAGCTATCTAACAGAACGGTTGTCAATGTGTGCACTCAACTTCCAGAGTTAAACCCGTGTGTGGATTCAGCAGTCTGCAAACACTTTCTCTGAGGAGTCCCCAAACAGCCGTTTTCAGCCCATTACCGGCATATGGAAGAAACAGCAGTAAGCACAGGGAAATATCTGCTTCTAAATCCAAAACGCAGCTATCTAGCAGAACGGTTGTCAATGTGTGCACTCAACTTCCAGAGTTAAACCCGTGTGTGGATTCAGCAGTCTGCAAACACTTTCTCTGCAGAGTCCCAAAACAGGCGTTTTCAGCCCATTACCGGCATATGGAAGAAACAGCAGTAAGCACAGGGAAATATCTGCTTCTAAATCCAAAACGCAGCTATCTAACTGAACGGTTGTCAATGTGTGCACTCAACTTCCAGAGTTAAACCCGTGTGTGGATTCAGCAGTCTGCAGAGACTTTCTCTGCAGAGTCCCAAGACAGGCGTTTTCAGCCCATTACCGGCATATGGAAGAAACAGCAGTAAGCACAGGGAAATATCTGCTTCTAAATCCAAAACGCAGCTATCTAACAGAACGGTTGTCAATGTGTGCACTCAACTTCCAGAGTTAAACCCGTGTGTGGATTCAGCAGTCTGCAAACACTTTCTCTGCAGAGTCCCAAAACAGGCGTTTTCAGCCCATTACCGGCATATGGAAGAAACAGCAGTAAGCACAGGGAAATATCTGCTTCTAAATCCAAAACGCAGCTATCTAACAGAACGGTTGTCAATGTATGCACTCAACTTCCAGAGTTAAACCCGTGTGTGGATACAGCAGTCTGCAAACACTTTCTCTGCAGAGTCCCAAACCAGGCGTTTTCAGCCCATTACCGGCATATGGAAGAAACAGCAGTAAGCACAGGGAAATATCTGCTTCTAAATCCAAAACGCAGCTATCTAACAGAACGGTTGTCAATGTGTGCACTCAACTTCCAGAGTTAAACACGTGTGTGGATTCAGCAGTCTGCAAACATTTTCTCTGCAGAGTCCCCAAAACAGGCGTTTTCAACCCATTACCAGCATATGGAAGAAACAGCAGTAAGCACAGGGAAATATCTGCTTCTAAATCCAAAACGCAGCTATCTAACAGAACGGTTGTCAATGTGTGCACTCAACTTCCAGAGTTAAACCCGTGTGTGGATTCAGCAGTCTGCAAACACTTTCTCTGCAGAGTCCCAAACCAGGCGTTTTCAGCCCATTACCGGCATATGGAAGAAACAGCAGTAAGCACAGGGAAATATCTGCTTCTAAATCCAAAACGCAGCTATCTAACAGAACGGTTGTCAATGTGTGCACTCAACTTCCAGAGTTAAACCCGTGTGTGGATTCAGCAGTCTGCAAACACTTTCTCTGCAGAGTCCCAAAACAGGCGTTTTCAGCCCATTACCGGCATATGGAAGAAACAGCAGTAAGCACAGGGAAATATCTGCTTCTAAATCCAAAACGCAGCTATCTAACAGAACGGTTGTCAATGTGTGCACTCAACTTCCAGAGTTAAACCCGTGTGTGGATTCAGCAGTCTGCAAACACTTTCTCTGCAGAGTCCCAAAGCAGGCGTTTTCAGCCCATTACCGGCATATGGAAGAAACAGCAGTAAGCACAGGGAAATATCTGCTTCTAAATCCAAAACGCAGCTATCTAACAGAACGGTTGTCAATGTGTGCACTCAACTTCCAGAGTTAAACCCGTGTGTGGATTCAGCAGTCTGCAAACACTTTCTCTGCAGAGTCCCAAAACAGGCGTTTTCAGCCCATTACCGGCATATGGAAGAAACAGCAGTAAGCACAGGGAAATATCTGCTTCTAAATCCAAAACGCAGCTATCTAACAGAACGGTTGTCAATGTGTGCACTCAACTTCCAGAGTTAAACCCGTGTGTGGATTCAGCAGTCTGCAAACACTTTCTCTGCAGAGTCCCAAAACAGGCGTTTTCAGCCCATTACCGGCATAAGGAAGAAACAGCAGTAAGCACAGGGATATATCTGCTTCTAAATCCAAAACGCAGCTATCTAACAGAACGGTTGTCAATGTGTGCACTCAACTTCCAGAGTTAAACCCGTGTGTGGATTCAGCAGTCTGCAAACACTTTCTCTGCAGAGTCCGAAAACAGGCGTTTTCAGCCCGTTACCGGCATATGGAAGAAACAGCAGTAAGCACAGGGAAATATCTGCTTCTAAATCCAAAACGCAGCTATCTAACAGAACGGTTGTCAATGTGTGCACTCAACTTCCAGAGTTAAACCCGTGTGTGGATTCAGCAGTCTACAAACACTTTCTCTGCAGAGTCCCAAAACAGGCGTTTTCAGCCCATTACCGGCATATGGAAGAAACAGCAGTAAGCACAGGGAAATATCTGCTTCTAAATCCAAAACGCAGCTATCTAACAGAACGGTTGTCAATGTGTGCACTCAACTTCCAGAGTTAAACCCGTGTGTGGATTCAGCAGTCTGCAAACACTTTCTCTGCAGAGTCCCAAAACAGGCGTTTTCAGCCCTTTACCCGGGCATATGGAAGAAACAGCAGTTAGCACAGGGAAATATCTGCTTCTAAATCCAAAACGCAGCTATCTAACAGAACGGTTGTCAATGTGTGCACTCAACTTCCAGAGTTAAACCCGTGTGTGGATTCAGCAGTCTGCAAACACTTTCTCTGCAGAGTCCCAAAGCAGGCGTTTTCAGCCCATTACCGGCATATGGAAGAAACAGCAGTAAGCACAGGGAAATATCTGCTTCTAAATCCAAAACGCAGCTATCTAACAGAACGGTTGTCAATGTGTGCACTCAACTTCCAGAGTTAAACCCGTGTGTGGATTCAGCAGTCTGCAAAACACTTTCTCTGCAGAGTCCCAAAACAGGCGTTTTCAGCCCATTACCGGCATATGGAAGAAACAGCAGTAAGCACAGGAAATATCTGCTTCTAAATCCAAAACGCAGCTATCTAACAGAACGGTTGTCAATGTGTGCACTCAACTTCCAGAGTTAAACCCGTGTGTGGATTCAGCAGTCTGCAAACACTTTCTCTGCAGAGTCCCAAAACAGGCGTTTTCAGCCCATTACCGGCATATGGAAGAAACAGCAGTAAGCACAGGGAAATATCTGCTTCTAAATCCAAAACGCAGCTATCTAACAGAACGGTTGTCAATGTGTGCACTCAACTTCCAGAGTTAAACCCGTGTGTGGATTCAGCAGTCTGCAAACACTTTCTCTGCAGAGTCCCAAAGCAGGCGTTTTCAGCCCATTACCGGCATATGGAAGAAACAGCAGTAAGCACAGGGAAATATCTGCTTCTAAATCCAAAACGCAGCTATCTAAAAGAACGGTTGTCAATGTGTGCACTCAACTTCCAGAGTTAAACCCGTGTGTGGATTCAGCAGTCTGCAAACACTTTCTCTGCAGAGTCCCAAAACAGGCGTTTTCAGCCCATTACCGGCATATGGAAGAAACAGCAGTAAGCACAGGGAAATATCTGCTTCTAAATCCAAAACGCAGCTATCTAACAGAACGGTTGTCAATGTGTGCACTCAACTTCCAGAGTTAAACCCGTGTGTGGATTCAGCAGTCTGCAAACACTTTCTCTGCAGAGTCCCAAAACAGGCGTTTTCAGCCCATTACCGGCATAAGGAAGAAACAGCAGTAAGCACAGGGAAATATCTGCTTCTAAATCCAAAACGCAGCTATCTAACAGAACGGTTGTCAATGTGTGCACTCAACTTCCAGAGTTAAACCCGTGTGTGGATTCAGCAGTCTGCAAACACTTTCTCTGCAGAGTCCCAAAACAGGCGTTTTCAGCCCATTACCGGCATATGGAAGAAACAGCAGTAAGCACAGGGAAATATCTGCTTCTAAATCCAAAACGCAGCTATCTAACAGAACGGTTGTCAATGTGTGCACTCAACTTCCAGAGTTAAACCCGTGTGTGGATTCAGCAGTCTACAAACACTTTCTCTGCAGAGTCCCAAAACAGGCGTTTTCAGCCCATTACCGGCATATGGAAGAAACAGCAGTAAGCACAGGGAAATATCTGCTTCTAAATCCAAAACGCAGCTATCTAACAGAACGGTTGTCAATGTGTGCACTCAACTTCCAGAGTTAAACCCGTGTGTGGATTCAGCAGTCTGCAAACACCTTTCTCTGCAGAGTCCCAAAACAGGCGTTTTCAGCCCATTACCGGCATATGGAAGAAACAGCAGTAAGCCCAGGGAAATATCTGCTTCTAAATCCAAAACGCAGCTATCTAACAGAACGGTTGTCAATGTGTGCACTCAACTTCCAGAGTTTAAACCCGTGTGTGGATTCAGCAGTCTGCAAACATCTCTGCAGAGTCCCAAAGCAGGCGTTTTCAGCCCATTACCGGCATATGGAAGAAACAGCAGTAAGCACAGGGAAATATCTGCTTCTAAATCCAAAACGCAGCTATCTAACAGAACGGTTGTCAATGTGTGCACTCAACTTCCAGAGTTAAACCCGTGTGTGGATTCAGCAGTCTGCAAACACTTTCTCTGCAGAGTCCCAAAGCAGGCGTTTTCAGCCCATTACCGGCATATGGAAGAAACAGCAGTAAGCACAGGGAAATATCTGCTTCTAAATCCAAAACGCAGCTATCTAACAGAACGGTTGTCAATGTGTGCACTCAACTTCCAGAGTTAAACCCGTGTGTGGATTCAGCAGTCTGCAAACACTTTCTCTGCAGAGTCCCAAAGCAGGCGTTTTCAGCCCATTACCGGCATATGGAAGAAACAGCAGTAAGCACAGGGAAATATCTGCTTCTAAATCCAAAACGCAGCTATCTAACAGAACGGTTGTCATTGTGTGCACTCAACTTCCAGAGTTAAACCCGTGTGTGGATTCAGCAGTCTGCAAACACTTTCTCTGCAGAGTCCCAAAACAGGCGTTTTCAGCCCATTACCGGCATATGGAAGAAACAGCAGTAAGCACAGGGAAATATCTGCTTCTAAATCCAAAACGCAGCTATCTAACAGAACGGTTGTCAATGTGTGCACTCAACTTCCAGAGTTAAACCCGTGTGTGGATTCAGCAGTCTGCAAACACTTTCTCTGCAGAGTCCCAAAACAGGCGTTTTCAGCCCATTACCGGCATATGGAAGAAACAGCAGTAAGCACAGGGAAATATCTGCTTCTAAATCCAAAACGCAGCTATCTAACAGAACGGTTGTCAATGTGTGCACTCAACTTCCAGAGTTAAACCCGTGTGTGGATTCAGCAGTCTGCAAACACTTTCTCTGAGGAGTCCCCAAACAGCCGTTTTCAGCCCATTACCGGCATATGGAAGAAACAGCAGTAAGCACAGGGAAATATCTGCTTCTAAATCCAAAACGCAGCTATCTAACAGAACGGTTGTCAATGTGTGCACTCAACTTCCAGAGTTAAACCCGTGTGTGGATTCAGCAGTCTGCAAACACTTTCTCTGCAGAGTCCCAAAACAGGCGTTTTCAGCCCATTACCGGCATATGGAAGAAACAGCAGTAAGCACAGGGAAATATCTGCTTCTAAATCCAAAACGCAGCTATCTAACAGAACGATTGTCAATGTGTGCACTCAACTTCCAGAGTTAAACCCGTGTGTGGATTCAGCAGTCTGCAGAGACTTTCTCTGCAGAGTCCCAAGACAGGCGTTTTCAGCCCATTACCGGCATATGGAAGAAACAGCAGTAAGCACAGGGAAATATCTGCTTCTAAATCCAAAACGCAGCTATCTAACAGAACGGTTGTCAATGTGTGCACTCAACTTCCAGAGTTAAACCCGTGTGTGGATTCAGCAGTCTGCAAACACTTTCTCTTCAGAGTCCCAAAACAGGCGTTTTCAGCCCATTACCGGCATATGGAAGAAACAGCAGTAAGCACAGGGAAATATCTGCTTCTAAATCCAAAACGCAGCTATCTAACAGAACGGTTGTCAATGTATGCACTCAACTTCCAGAGTTAAACCCGTGTGTGGATACAGCAGTCTGCAAACACTTTCTCTGCAGAGTCCCAAACCAGGCGTTTTCAGCCCATTACCGGCATATGGAAGAAACAGCAGTAAGCACAGGGAAATATCTGCTTCTAAATCCAAAACCCAGCTATCTAACAGAACGGTTGTCAATGTGTGCACTCAACTTCCAGAGTTAAACCCGTGTGTGGATTCAGCAGTCTGCAAACATTTTCTCTGCAGAGTCCCAAAACAGGCGTTTTCAGCCCATTACCAGCATATGGAAGAAACAGCAGTAAGCACAGGGAAATATCTGCTTCTAAATCCAAAACGCAGCTATCTAACAGAACGGTTGTCAATGTGTGCACTCAACTTCCAGAGTTAAACCCGTGTGTTGATTCAGCAGTCTGCAAACACTTTCTCTGCAGAGTCCCAAAACAGGCGTTTTCAGCCCATTACCGGCATATGGAAGAAACAGCAGTAAGCACAGGGAAATATCTGCTTCTAAATCCAAAACGCAGCTATCTAACAGAACGGTTGTCAATGTGTGCACTCAACTTCCAGAGTTAAACCCGTGTGTGGATTCAGCAGTCTGCAAACACTTTCTCTGCAGAGTCCCAAAACAGGCGTTTTCAGCCCATTACCGGCATATGGAAGAAACAGCAGTAAGCACAGGGAAATATCTGCTTCTAAATCCAAAACGCAGCTATCTAACAGAACGGTTGTCAATGTGTGCACTCAACTTCCAGAGTTAAACCCGTGTGTGGATTCAGCAGTCTGCAAACACTTTCTCTGCAGAGTCCCAAAGCAGGCGTTTTCAGCCCATTACCGGCATATGGAAGAAACAGCAGTAAGCACAGGGAAATATCTGCTTCTAAATCCAAAACGCAGCTATCTAACAGAACGGTTGTCAATGTGTGCACTCAACTTCCAGAGTTAAACCCGTGTGTGGATTCAGCAGTCTGCAAACACTTTCTCTGCAGAGTCCCAAAACAGGCGTTTTCAGCCCATTACCGGCATATGGAAGAAACAGCAGTAAGCACAGGGAAATATCTGCTTCTAAATCCAAAACGCAGCTATCTAACAGAACGGTTGTCAATGTGTGCACTCAACTTCCAGAGTTAAACCCGTGTGTGGATTCAGCAGTCTGCAAACACTTTCTCTGCAGAGTCCCAAAACAGGCGTTTTCAGCCCATTACCGGCATAAGGAAGAAACAGCAGTAAGCACAGGGAAATATCTGCTTCTAAATCCAAAACGCAGCTATCTAACAGAACGGTTGTCAATGTGTGCACTCAACTTCCAGAGTTAAACCCGTGTGTGGATTCAGCAGTCTGCAAACACTTTCTCTGCAGAGTCCGAAAACAGGCGTTTTCAGCCCGTTACCGGCATATGGAAGAAACAGCAGTAAGCACAGGGAAATATCTGCTTCTAAATCCAAAACGCAGCTATCTAACAGAACGGTTGTCAATGTGTGCACTCAACTTCCAGAGTTAAACCCGTGTGTGGATTCAGCAGTCTACAAACACTTTCTCTGCAGAGTCCCAAAACAGGCGTTTTCAGCCCATTACCGGCATATGGAAGAAACAGCAGTAAGCACAGGGAAATATCTGCTTCTAAATCCAAAACGCAGCTATCTAACAGAACGGTTGTCAATGTGTGCACTCAACTTCCAGAGTTAAACCCGTGTGTGGATTCAGCAGTCTGCAAACACTTTCTCTGCAGAGTCCCAAAACAGGCGTTTTCAGCCCTTTACCGGCATATGGAAGAAACAGCAGTTAGCACAGGGAAATATCTGCTTCTAAATCCAAAACGCAGCTATCTAACAGAACGGTTGTCAATGTGTGCACTCAACTTCCAGAGTTAAACCCGTGTGTGGATTCAGCAGTCTGCAAACACTTTCTCTGCAGAGTCCCAAAGCAGGCGTTTTCAGCCCATTACCGGCATATGGAAGAAACAGCAGTAAGCACAGGGAAATATCTGCTTCTAAATCCAAAACGCAGCTATCTAACAGAACGGTTGTCAATGTGTGCACTCAACTTCCAGAGTTAAACCCGTGTGTGGATTCAGCAGTCTGCAAACACTTTCTCTGCAGAGTCCCAAAACAGGCGTTTTCAGCCCATTACCGGCATATGGAAGAAACAGCAGTAAGCCCAGGGAAATATCTGCTTCTAAATCCAAAACGCAGCTATCTAACAGAACGGTTGTCAATGTGTGCACTCAACTTCCAGAGTTAAACCCGTGTGTGGATTCAGCAGTCTGCAAACACTTTCTCTGCAGAGTCCCAAAACAGGCGTTTTCAGCCCATTACCGGCATATGGAAGAAACAGCATTAAGCCAAGGAAATATCTGCTTCTAAATCCAAAACGCAGCTATCTAACAGAACGGTTGTCAATGTGTGCACTCAACTTCCAGAGTTAAACCCGTGTGTGGATTCAGCAGTCTGCAAACACTTTCTCTGCAGAGTCCCAAAGCAGGCGTTTTCAGCCCATTACCGGCATATGGAAGAAACAGCAGTAAGCACAGGGAAATATCTGCTTCTAAATCCAAAACGCAGCTATCTAACAGAACGGTTGTCAATGTGTGCACTCAACTTCCAGAGTTAAACCCGTGTGTGGATTCAGCAGTCTGCAAACACTTTCTCTGCAGAGTCCCAAAACAGGCGTTTTCAGCCCATTACCGGCATATGGAAGAAACAGCAGTAAGCCCAGGGAAATATCTGCTTCTAAATCCAAAACGCAGCTATCTAACAGAACGGTTGTCAATGTGTGCACTCAACTTCCAGAGTTAAACCCGTGTGTGGATTCAGCAGTCTGCAAACACTTTCTCTGCAGAGTCCCAAAACAGGCGTTTTCAGCCCATTACCGGCATATGGAAGAAACAGCAGTAAGCCCAGGGAAATATCTGCTTCTAAATCCAAAACGCAGCTATCTAACAGAACGGTTGTCAATGTGTGCACTCAACTTCCAGAGTTAAACCCGTGTGTGGATTCAGCAGTCTGCAAACACTTTCTCTGCAGAGTCCCAAAACAGGCGTTTTCAGCCCATTACCGGCATATGGAAGAAACAGCAGTAAGCCCAGGGAAATATCTGCTTCTAAATCCAAAACGCAGCTATCTAACAGAACGGTTGTCAATGTGTGCACTCAACTTCCAGAGTTAAACCCGTGTGTGGATTCAGCAGTCTGCAAACACTTTCTCTGCAGAGTCCCAAAACAGGCGTTTTCAGCCCATTACCGGCATATGGAAGAAACAGCAGTAAGCACAGGGAAATATCTGCTTCTAAATCCAAAACGCAGCTATCTAACAGAACGGTTGTCAATGTGTGCACTCAACTTCCAGAGTTAAACCCGTGTGTGGATTCAGCAGTCTGCAAACACTTTCTCTGCAGAGTCCCAAAACAGGCGTTTTCAGCCCATTACCGGCATATGGAAGAAACAGCAGTAAGCACAGGGAAATATCTGCTTCTAAATCCAAAACGCAGCTATCTAACAGAACGGTTGTCAATGTGTGCACTCAACTTCCAGAGTTAAACCCGTGTGTGGATTCAGCAGTCTGCAAACACTTTCTCTGCAGAGTCCCAAAACAGGCGTTTTCAGCCCATTACCGGCATATGGAAGAAACAGCAGTAAGCACAGGGAAATATCTGCTTCTAAATCCAAAACGCAGCTATCTAACAGAACGGTTGTCAATGTGTGCACTCAACTTCCAGAGTTAAACCCGTGTGTGGATTCAGCAGTCTGCAAACACTTTCTCTGCAGAGTCCCAAAACAGGCGTTTTCAGCCCATTACCGGCATATGGAAGAAACAGCAGTAAGCCCAGGGAAATATCTGCTTCTAAATCCAAAACGCAGCTATCTAACAGAACGGTTGTCAATGTGTGCACTCAACTTCCAGAGTTAAACCCGTGTGTGGATTCAGCAGTCTGCAAACACTTTCTCTGCAGAGTCCCAAAACAGGCGTTTTCAGCCCATTACCGGCATATGGAAGAAACAGCAGTAAGCACAGGGAAATATCTGCTTCTAAATCCAAAACGCAACTATCTAACAGAACGGTTGTCAATGTGTGCACTCAACTTCCAGAGTTAAACCCGTGTGTGGATTCAGCAGTCTGCAAACACTTTCTCTGCAGAGTCCCAAAACAGGCGTTTTCAGCCCATTACCGGCATATGGAAGAAACAGCAGTAAGCACAGGGAAATATCTGCTTCTAAATCCAAAACGCAGCTATCTAACAGAACGGTTGTCAATGTGTGCACTCAACTTCCAGAGTTAAACTCGTGTGTGGATTCAGCAGTCTGCAAACACTTTCTCTGCAGAGTCCCAAAACAGGCGTTTTCAGCCCATTACCGGCATATGGAAGAAACAGCAGTAAGCACAGGGAAATATCTGCTTCTAAATCCAAAACGCAGCTATCTAACAGAACGGTTGTCAATGTGTGCACTCAACTTCCAGAGTTAAACCCGTGTGTGGATTCAGCAGTCTGCAAACACTTTCTCTGCAGAGTCCCAAAACAGGCGTTTTCAGCCCATTACCGGCATATGGAAGAAACAGCAGTAAGCACAGGGAAATATCTGCTTCTAAATCCAAAACGCAGCTATCTAACAGAACGGTTGTCAATGTGTGCACTCAACTTCCAGAGTTAAACCCGTGTGTGGATTCAGCAGTCTGCAAACACTTTCTCTGCAGAGTCCCAAAACAGGCGTTTTCAGCCCATTACCGGCATATGGAAGAAACAGCAGTAAGCCCAGGGAAATATCTGCTTCTAAATCCAAAACGCAGCTATCTAACAGAACGGTTGTCAATGTGTGCACTCAACTTCCAGAGTTAAACCCGTGTGTGGATTCAGCAGTCTGCAAACACTTTCTCTGCAGAGTCCCAAAACAGGCGTTTTCAGCCCATTACCGGCATATGGAAGAAACAGCAGTAAGCCCAGGGAAATATCTGCTTCTAAATCCAAAACGCAGCTATCTAACAGAACGGTTGTCAATGTGTGCACTCAACTTCCAGAGTTAAACCCGTGTGTGGATTCAGCAGTCTGCAAACACTTTCTCTGCAGAGTCCCAAAACAGGCGTTTTCAGCCCATTACCGGCATATGGAAGAAACAGCAGTAAGCCCAGGGAAATATCTGCTTCTAAATCCAAAACGCAGCTATCTAACAGAACGGTTGTCAATGTGTGCACTCAACTTCCAGAGTTAAACCCGTGTGTGGATTCAGCAGTCTGCAAACACTTTCTCTGCAGAGTCCCAAAACAGGCGTTTTCAGCCCATTACCGGCATATGGAAGAAACAGCAGTAAGCACAGGGAAATATCTGCTTCTAAATCCAAAACGCAGCTATCTAACAGAACGGTTGTCAATGTGTGCACTCAACTTCCAGAGTTAAACCCGTGTGTGGATTCAGCAGTCTGCAAACACTTTCTCTGCAGAGTCCCAAAACAGGCGTTTTCAGCCCATTACCGGCATATGGAAGAAACAGCAGTAAGCCCAGGGAAATATCTGCTTCTAAATCCAAAACGCAGCTATCTAACAGAACGGTTGTCAATGTGTGCACTCAACTTCCAGAGTTAAACCCGTGTGTGGATTCAGCAGTCTGCAAACACTTTCTCTGCAGAGTCCCAAAACAGGCGTTTTCAGCCCATTACCGGCATATGGAAGAAACAGCAGTAAGCACAGGGAAATATCTGCTTCTAAATCCAAAACGCAGCTATCTAACAGAACGGTTGTCAATGTGTGCACTCAACTTCCAGAGTTAAACCCGTGTGTGGATTCAGCAGTCTGCAAACACTTTCTCTGCAGAGTCCCAAAACAGGCGTTTTCAGCCCATTACCGGCATATGGAAGAAACAGCAGTAAGCCCAGGGAAATATCTGCTTCTAAATCCAAAACGCAGCTATCTAACAGAACGGTTGTCAATGTGTGCACTCAACTTCCAGAGTTAAACCCGTGTGTGGATTCAGCAGTCTGCAAACACTTTCTCTGCAGAGTCCCAAAACAGGCGTTTTCAGCCCATTACCGGCATATGGAAGAAACAGCAGTAAGCACAGGGAAATATCTGCTTCTAAATCCAAAACGCAACTATCTAACAGAACGGTTGTCAATGTGTGCACTCAACTTCCAGAGTTAAACCCGTGTGTGGATTCAGCAGTCTGCAAACACTTTCTCTGCAGAGTCCCAAAACAGGCGTTTTCAGCCCATTACGGGCATATGGAAGAAACAGCAGTAAGCACAGGGAAATATCTGCTTCTAAATCCAA
>NW_026989589.1:0-44856 GCF_030222135.1 Aotus nancymaae | reverse complement strand
ACTTCCAGAGTTAAACCCGTGTGTGGATTCAGGAGTCTGCAGAGACTTTCTCTGCAGAGTCCCAAAACAGGCATTTTCAGCCCATTACCGGCATATGGAAGAAACAGCAGTAAGCACAGGGAAATATCTGCTTCTAAATCCAAAACGCAGCTATCTAACAGAACGGTTGTCAATGTGTGCACTCAACTTCCGGAGTTAATCCCGTGTGTGGATTCAGCAGTCTGCAAACACTTTCTCTGCAGAGTCCCAAAACAGGCGTTTTCAGCCCATTACCGGCATAAGGAAGAAACAGCAGTAAGCACAGGGAAATATCTGCTTCTAAATCCAAAACGCAGCTATCTAACAGAACGGTTGTCAATGTGTGCACTCAACTTCCAGAGTTAAACCCGTGTGTGGATTCGGCAGTCTGCAGAGACTTTCTCTGCAGAGTCCCAAAACAGGCGTTTTCAGCCCATTACCGGCATATGGAAGAAACAGCAGTAAGCACAGGGAAATATCTGCTTCTAAATCCAAAACGCAGCTATCTAACAGAACGGTTGTCAATGTGTGCACTCAACTTCCAGAGTTAAACCCGTGTGTGGATTCAGCAGTCTGCAGAGACTTTCTCTGCAGAGTCCCAAAACAGGCATTTTCAGCCCATTACCGGCATATGGAAGAAACAGCAGTAAGCACAGGGAAATATCTGCTTCTAAATCCAAAACGCAGCTATCTAACAGAACGGTTGTCAATGTGTGCACTCAACTTCCAGAGTTAAACCCGTGTGTGGATTCAGCAGTCTGCAAACACTTTCTCTGCAGAGTCCCAAAACAGGCGTTTTCAGCCCATTACCGGCATATGGAAGAAACAGCAGTAAGCACAGGGAAATATCTGCTTCTAAATCCAAAACGCAGCTATCTAACAGAACGGTTGTCAATGTGTGCACTCAACTTCCAGAGTTAAACCCGTGTGTGGATTCAGCAGTCTGCAGAGACTTTCTCTGCGGAGTCCCAAAACAGGCGTTTTCAGCCCATTACCGGCATATGGAAGAAACAGCAGTAAGCACAGGGAAATATCTGCTTCTAAATCCAAAACGCAGCTATCTAACAGAACGGTTGTCAATGTGTGCACTCAACTTCCAGAGTTAAACCCGTGTGTGGATTCAGCAGTCTGCAGAGACTTTCTCTGCAGAGTCCCAAAACAGGCATTTTCAGCCCATTACCGGCATATGGAAGAAACAGCAGTAAGCACAGGGAAATATCTGCTTCTAAATCCAAAACGCAGCTATCTAACAGAACGGTTGTCAATGTGTGCACTCAACTTCCAGAGTTAAACCCGTGTGTGGATTCAGCAGTCTGCAGAGACTTTCTCTGCAGAGTCCCAAAACAGGCGTTTTCAGCCCATTACCGGCATACGGAAGAAACAGCAGTAAGCACAGGGAAATATCTGCTTCTAAATCCAAAACGCAGCTATCTAACAGAACGGTTGTCAATGTGTGAACTCAACTTCCAGAGTTAAACCCGTGTGTGGATTCAGCAGTCTGCAGAGACTTTCTCTGCAGAGTCCCAAAACAGGCGTTTTCAGCCCATTACCGGCATATGGAAGAAACAGCAGTAAGCACAGGGAAATATCTGCTTCTAAATCCAAAACGCAGCTATCTAACAGAACGGTTGTCAATGTGTGCACTCAACTTCCAGAGTTAAACCCGTGTGTGGATTCAGCAGTCTGCAGAGACTTTCTCTGCAGAGTCCCAAAACAGGCGTTTTCAGCCCATTACCGGCATATGGAAGAAACAGCAGTAAGCACAGGGAAATATCTGCTTCTAAATCCAAAACGCAGCTATCTAACAGAACGGTTGTCAATGTGTGCACTCAACTTCCAGAGTTAAACCCGTGTGTGGATTCAGCAGTCTGCAAACACTTTCTCTGCAGAGTCCCAAAACAGGCGTTTTCAGCCCATTACCGGCATATGGAAGAAACAGCAGTAAGCACAGGGAAATATCTGCTTCTAAATCCAAAACGCAGCTATCTAACAGAACGGTTGTCAATGTGTGCACTCAACTTCCAGAGTTAAACCCGTGTGTGGATTCAGCAGTCTGCAGAGACTTTCTCTGCAGAGTCCCAAAACAGGCGTTTTCAGCCCATTACCGGCATATGGAAGAAACAGCAGTAAGCACAGGGAAATATCTGCTTCTAAATCCAAAACGCAGCTATCTAACAGAACGGTTGTCAATGTGTGCACTCAACTTCCAGAGTTAAACCCGTGTGTGGATTCAGCAGTCTGCAGAGACTTTCTCTGCAGAGTCCCAAAACAGGAGTTTTCAGCCCATTACCAGCATATGGAAGAAACAGCAGTAAGCACAGGGAAATATCTGCTTCTAAATCCAAAACGCAGCTATCTAACAGAACGGTTGTCAATGTGTGCACTCAACTTCCAGAGTTAAACCCGTGTGTGGATTCAGCAGTCTGCAGAGACTTTCTCTGCAGAGTCCCAAAACAGGCGTTTTCAGCCCATTACCGGCATATGGAAGAAACAGCAGTAAGCACAGGGAAATATCTGCTTCTAAATCCAAAACGCAGCTATCTAACAGAACGGTTGTCAATGTGTGCACTCAACTTCCAGAGTTAAACCCGTGTGTGGATTCAGCAGTCTGCAGAGACTTTCTCTGCAGAGTCCCAAAACAGGCATTTTCAGCCCATTACCGGCATATGGAAGAAACAGCAGTAAGCACAGGGAAATATCTGCTTCTAAATCCAAAACGCAGCTATCTAACAGAACGGTTGTCAATGTGTGCACTCAACTTCCAGAGTTAATCCCGTGTGTGGATTCAGCAGTCTGCAAACACTTTCTCTGCAGAGTCCCAAAACAGGCGTTTTCAGCCCATTACCGGCATATGGAAGAAACAGCAGTAAGCACAGGGAAATATCTGCTTCTAAATCCAAAACGCAGCTATCTAACAGAACGGTTGTCAATGTGTGCACTCAACTTCCAGAGTTAAACCCGTGTGTGGATTCAGCAGTCTGCAGAGACTTTCTCTGCGGAGTCCCAAAACAGGCGTTTTCAGCCCATTACCGGCATATGGAAGAAACAGCAGTAAGCACAGGGAAATATCTGCTTCTAAATCCAAAACGCAGCTATCTAACAGAACGGTTGTCAATGTGTGCACTCAACTTCCAGAGTTAAACCCGTGTGTGGATTCAGAAGTCTGCAGAGACTTTCTCTGCAGAGTCCCAAAACAGGCGTTTTCAGCCCATTACCGGCATATGGAAGAAACAGCAGTAAGCACAGGGAAATATCTGCTTCTAAATCCAAAACGCAGCTATCTAACAGAACGGTTGTCAATGTGTGCACTCAACTTCCAGAGTTAAACCCGTGTGTGGATTCAGCAGTCTGCAGAGACTTTCTCTGCAGAGTCCCAAAACAGGCATTTTCAGCCCATTACCGGCATACGGAAGAAACAGCAGTAAGCACAGGGAAATATCTGCTTCTAAATCCAAAACGCAGCTATCTAACAGAACGGTTGTCAATGTGTGCACTCAACTTCCAGAGTTAAACCCGTGTGTGGATTCAGCAGTCTGCAGAGACTTTCTCTGCAGAGTCCCAAAACAGGCGTTTTCAGCCCATTACCGGCATACGGAAGAAACAGCAGTAAGCACAGGGAAATATCTGCTTCTAAATCCAAAACGCAGCTATCTAACAGAACGGTTGTCAATGTGTGCACTCAACTTCCAGAGTTAAACCCGTGTGTGGATTCAGCAGTCTGCAGAGACTTTCTCTGCAGAGTCCCAAAACAGGCGTTTTCAGCCCATTACCGGCATATGGAAGAAACAGCAGTAAGCACAGGGAAATATCTGCTTCTAAATCCAAAACGCAGCTATCTAACAGAACGGTTGTCAATGTGTGCACTCAACTTCCAGAGTTAAACCCGTGTGTGGATTCAGCAGTCTGCAGAGACTTTCTCTGCAGAGTCCCAAAACAGGCGTTTTCAGCCCATTACCGGCATATGGAAGAAACAGCAGTAAGCACAGGGAAATATCTGCTTCTAAATCCAAAACGCAGCTATCTAACAGAACGGTTGTCAATGTGTGCACTCAACTTCCAGAGTTAAACCCGTGTGTGGATTCAGCAGTCTGCAGAGACTTTCTCTGCAGAGTCCCAAAACAGGCGTTTTCAGCCCATTACCGGCATATGGAAGAAACAGCAGTAAGCACAGGGAAATATCTGCTTCTAAATCCAAAACGCAGCTATCTAACAGAACGGTTGTCAATGTGTGCACTCAACTTCCAGAGTTAAACCCGTGTGTGGATTCAGCAGTCTGCAGAGACTTTCTCTGCAGAGTCCCAAAACAGGCGTTTTCAGCCCATTACCGGCATATGGAAGAAACAGCAGTAAGCACAGGGAAATATCTGCTTCTAAATCCAAAACGCAGCTATCTAACAGAACGGTTGTCAATGTGTGCACTCAACTTCCAGAGTTAAACCCGTGTGTGGATTCAGCAGTCTGCAGAGACTTTCTCTGCAGAGTCCCAAAACAGGCGTTTTCAGCCCATTACCGGCATATGGAAGAAACAGCAGTAAGCACAGGGAAATATCTGCTTCTAAATCCAAAACGCAGCTATCTAACAGAACGGTTGTCAATGTGTGCACTCAACTTCCAGAGTTAATCCCGTGTGTGGATTCAGGAGTCTGCAAACACTTTCTCTGCAGAGTCCCAAAACAGGCGTTTTCAGCCCATTACCGGCATAAGGAAGAAACAGCAGTAAGCACAGGGAAATATCTGCTTCTAAATCCAAAACGCAGCTATCTAACAGAACGGTTGTCAATGTGTGCACTCAACTTCCAGAGTTAAACCCGTGTGTGGATTCGGCAGTCTGCAGAGACTTTCTCTGCAGAGTCCCAAAACAGGCGTTTTCAGCCCATTACCGGCATATGGAAGAAACAGCAGTAAGCACAGGGAAATATCTGCTTCTAAATCCAAAACGCAGCTATCTAACAGAACGGTTGTCAATGTGTGCACTCAACTTCCAGAGTTAAACCCGTGTGTGGATTCAGCAGTCTGCAGAGACTTTCTCTGCAGAGTCCCAAAACAGGCGTTTTCAGCCCATTACCGGCATAGGGAAGAAACAGCAGTAAGCACAGGGAAATATCTGCTTCTAAATCCAAAACGCAGCTATCTAACAGAACGGTTGTCAATGTGTGCACTCAACTTCCAGAGTTAAACCCGTGTGTGGATTCAGCAGTCTGCAGAGACTTTCTCTGCAGAGTCCCAAAACAGGCGTTTTCAGCCCATTACCGGCATATGGAAGAAACAGCAGTAAGCACAGGGAAATATCTGCTTCTAAATCCAAAACGCAGCTATCTAACAGAACGGTTGTCAATGTGTGCACTCAACTTCCAGAGTTAAACCCGTGTGTGGATTCAGCAGTCTGCAGAGACTTTCTCTGCAGAGTCCCAAAACAGGCGTTTTCAGCCCATTACCGGCATATGGAAGAAACAGCAGTAAGCACAGGGAAATATCTGCTTCTAAATCCAAAACGCAGCTATCTAACAGAACGGTTGTCAATGTGTGCACTCAACTTCCAGAGTTAAACCCGTGTGTGGATTCAGCAGTCTGCAGAGACTTTCTCTGCAGAGTCCCAAAACAGGCGTTTTCAGCCCATTACCGGCATATGGAAGAAACAGCAGTAAGCACAGGGAAATATCTGCTTCTAAATCCAAAACGCAGCTATCTAACAGAACGGTTGTCAATGTGTGCACTCAACTTCCAGAGTTAAACCCGTGTGTGGATTCAGCAGTCTGCAGAGACTTTCTCTGCAGAGTCCCAAAACAGGCGTTTTCAGCCCATTACCGGCATATGGAAGAAACAGCAGTAAGCACAGGGAAATATCTGCTTCTAAATCCAAAACGCAGCTATCTAACAGAACGGTTGTCAATGTGTGCACTCAACTTCCAGAGTTAAACCGGTGTGTGGATTCAGCAGTCTGCAGAGACTTTCTCTGCAGAGTCCCAAAACAGGCGTTTTCAGCCCATTACCGGCATATGGAAGAAACAGCAGTAAGCACAGGGAAATATCTGCTTCTAAATCCAAAACGCAGCTATCTAACAGAACGGTTGTCAATGTGTGCACTCAACTTCCAGAGTTAAACCCGTGTGTGGATTCAGCAGTCTGCAGAGACATTCTCTGCAGAGTCCCAAAACAGGCGTTTTCAGCCCATTACCGGCATATGGAAGAAACAGCAGTAAGCACAGGGAAATATCTGCTTCTAAATCCAAAACGCAGCTATCTAACAGAACGGTTGTCAATGTGTGCACTCAACTTCCAGAGTTAAACCCGTGTGTGGATTCAGCAGTCTGCAAACACTTTCTCTGCAGAGTCCCAAAACAGGCGTTTTCAGCCCATTACCGGCATATGGAAGAAACAGCAGTAAGCACAGGGAAATATCTGCTTCTAAATCCAAAACGCAGCTATCTAACAGAACGGTTGTCAATGTGTGCACTCAACTTCCAGAGTTAATCCCGTGTGTGGATTCAGCAGTCTGCAGAGACTTTCTCTGCAGAGTCCCAAAACAGGCGTTTTCAGCCCATTACCGGCATATGGAAGAAACAGCAGTAAGCACAGGGAAATATCTGCTTCTAAATCCAAAACGCAGCTATCTAACAGAACGGTTGTCAATGTGTGCACTCAACTTCCAGAGTTAAACCCGTGTGTGGATTCAGCAGTCTGCAGAGACTTTCTCTGCAGAGTCCCAAAACAGGCGTTTTCAGCCCATTACCGGCATATGGAAGAAACAGCAGTAAGCACAGGGAAATATCTGCTTCTAAATCCAAAACGCAGCTATCTAACAGAACGGTTGTCAATGTGTGCACTCAACTTCCAGAGTTAAACCCGTGTGTGGATTCAGCAGTCTGCAGAGACATTCTCTGCAGAGTCCCAAAACAGGCGTTTTCAGCCCATTACCGGCATATGGAAGAAACAGCAGTAAGCACAGGGAAATATCTGCTTCTAAATCCAAAACGCAGCTATCTAACAGAACGGTTGTCAATGTGTGCACTCAACTTCCAGAGTTAAACCCGTGTGTGGATTCAGCAGTCTGCAAACACTTTCTCTGCAGAGTCCCAAAACAGGCGTTTTCAGCCCATTACCGGCATATGGAAGAAACAGCAGTAAGCACAGGGAAATATCTGCTTCTAAATCCAAAACGCAGCTATCTAACAGAACGGTTGTCAATGTGTGCACTCAACTTCCAGAGTTAATCCCGTGTGTGGATTCAGCAGTCTGCAGAGACTTTCTCTGCAGAGTCCCAAAACAGGCGTTTTCAGCCCATTACCGGCATATGGAAGAAACAGCAGTAAGCACAGGGAAATATCTGCTTCTAAATCCAAAACGCAGCTATCTAACAGAACGGTTGTCAATGTGTGCACTCAACTTCCAGAGTTAAACCCGTGTGTGGATTCAGCAGTCTGCAGAGACTTTCTCTGCAGAGTCCCAAAACAGGCGTTTTCAGCCCATTACCGGCATATGGAAGAAACAGCAGTAAGCACAGGGAAATATCTGCTTCTAAATCCAAAACGCAGCTATCTAACAGAACGGTTGTCAATGTGTGCACTCAACTTCCAGAGTTAAACCCGTGTGTGGATTCAGCAGTCTGCAAACACTTTCTCTGCAGAGTCCCAAAACAGGCGTTTTCAGCCCATTACCGGCATATGGAAGAAACAGCAGTAAGCACAGGGAAATATCTGCTTCTAAATCCAAAACGCAGCTATCTAACAGAACGGTTGTCAATGTGTGCACTCAACTTCCAGAGTTAAACCCGTGTGTGGATTCAGCAGTCTGCAAACACTTTCTCTGCAGAGTCCCAAAACAGGCGTTTTCAGCCCATTACCGGCATATGGAAGAAACAGCAGTAAGCACAGGGAAATATCTGCTTCTAAATCCAAAACGCAGCTATCTAACAGAACGGTTGTCAATGTGTGCACTCAACTTCCAGAGTTAAACCCGTGTGTGGATTCAGCAGTCTGCAGAGACTTTCTCTGCAGAGTCCCAAAACAGGCGTTTTCAGCCCATTACCGGCATATGGAAGAAACAGCAGTAAGCACAGGGAAATATCTGCTTCTAAATCCAAAACGCAGCTATCTAACAGAACGGTTGTCAATGTGTGCACTCAACTTCCAGAGTTAAACCCGTGTGTGGATTCAGCAGTCTGCAAACACTTTCTCTGCAGAGTCCCAAAACAGGCGTTTTCAGCCCATTACCGGCATATGGAAGAAACAGCAGTAAGCACAGGGAAATATCTGCTTCTAAATCCAAAACGCAGCTATCTAACAGAACGGTTGTCAATGTGTGCACTCAACTTCCAGAGTTAAACCCGTGTGTGGATTCAGCAGTCTGCAGAGACTTTCTCTGCAGAGTCCCAAAACAGGCGTTTTCAGCCCATTACCGGCATATGGAAGAAACAGCAGTAAGCACAGGGAAATATCTGCTTCTAAATCCAAAACGCAGCTATCTAACAGAACGGTTGTCAATGTGTGCACTCAACTTCCAGAGTTAAACCCGTGTGTGGATTCAGCAGTCTGCAGAGACTTTCTCTGCAGAGTCCCAAAACAGGCGTTTTCAGCCCATTACCGGCATATGGAAGAAACAGCAGTAAGCACAGGGAAATATCTGCTTCTAAATCCAAAACGCAGCTATCTAACAGAACGGTTGTCAATGTGTGCACTCAACTTCCAGAGTTAAACCCGTGTGTGGATTCAGCAGTCTGCAGAGACTTTCTCTGCAGAGTCCCAAAACAGGCATTTTCAGCCCATTACCGGCATATGGAAGAAACAGCAGTAAGCACAGGGAAATATCTGCTTCTAAATCCAAAACGCAGCTATCTAACAGAACGGTTGTCAATGTGTGCACTCAACTTCCAGAGTTAATCCCGTGTGTGGATTCAGCAGTCTGCAAACACTTTCTCTGCAGAGTCCCAAAACAGGCGTTTTCAGCCCATTACCGGCATATGGAAGAAACAGCAGTAAGCACAGGGAAATATCTGCTTCTAAATCCAAAACGCAGCTATCTAACAGAACGGTTGTCAATGTGTGCACTCAACTTCCAGAGTTAAACCCGTGTGTGGATTCAGCAGTCTGCAGAGACTTTCTCTGCGGAGTCCCAAAACAGGCGTTTTCAGCCCATTACCGGCATATGGAAGAAACAGCAGTAAGCACAGGGAAATATCTGCTTCTAAATCCAAAACGCAGCTATCTAACAGAACGGTTGTCAATGTGTGCACTCAACTTCCAGAGTTAAACCCGTGTGTGGATTCAGAAGTCTGCAGAGACTTTCTCTGCGGAGTCCCAAAACAGGCATTTTCAGCCCATTACCGGCATATGGAAGAAACAGCAGTAAGCACAGGGAAATATCTGCTTCTAAATCCAAAACGCAGCTATCTAACAGAACGGTTGTCAATGTGTGCACTCAACTTCCAGAGTTAAACCCGTGTGTGGATTCAGCAGTCTGCAGAGACTTTCTCTGCAGAGTCCCAAAACAGGCATTTTCAGCCCATTACCGGCATACGGAAGAAACAGCAGTAAGCACAGGGAAATATCTGCTTCTAAATCCAAAACGCAGCTATCTAACAGAACGGTTGTCAATGTGTGCACTCAACTTCCAGAGTTAAACCCGTGTGTGGATTCAGCAGTCTGCAGAGACTTTCTCTGCAGAGTCCCAAAACAGGCGTTTTCAGCCCATTACCGGCATATGGAAGAAACAGCAGTAAGCACAGGGAAATATCTGCTTCTAAATCCAAAACGCAGCTATCTAACAGAACGGTTGTCAATGTGTGCACTCAACTTCCAGAGTTAAACCCGTGTGTGGATTCAGCAGTCTGCAAACACTTTCTCTGCAGAGTCCCAAAACAGGCGTTTTCAGCCCATTACCGGCATATGGAAGAAACAGCAGTAAGCACAGGGAAATATCTGCTTCTAAATCCAAAACGCAGCTATCTAACAGAACGGTTGTCAATGTGTGCACTCAACTTCCAGAGTTAAACCCGTGTGTGGATTCAGCAGTCTGCAAACACTTTCTCTGCAGAGTCCCAAAACAGGCGTTTTCAGCCCATTACCGGCATATGGAAGAAACAGCAGTAAGCACAGGGAAATATCTGCTTCTAAATCCAAAACGCAGCTATCTAACAGAACGGTTGTCAATGTGTGCACTCAACTTCCAGAGTTAAACCCGTGTGTGGATTCAGCAGTCTGCAGAGACTTTCTCTGCAGAGTCCCAAAACAGGCGTTTTCAGCCCATTACCGGCATATGGAAGAAACAGCAGTAAGCACAGGGAAATATCTGCTTCTAAATCCAAAACGCAGCTATGTAACAGAACGGTTGTCAATGTGTGCACTCAACTTCCAGAGTTAATCCCGTGTGTGGATTCAGCAGTCTGCAAACACTTTCTCTGCAGAGTCCCAGAACAGGCGTTTTCAGCCCATTACCGGCATATGGAAGAAACAGCAGTAAGCACAGGGAAATATCTGCTTCTAAATCCAAAACGCAGCTATCTAACAGAACGGTTGTCAATGTGTGCACTCAACTTCCAGAGTTAAACCCGTGTGTGGATTCAGCAGTCTGCAGAGACTTTCTCTGCGGAGTCCCAAAACAGGCGTTTTCAGCCCATTACCGGCATATGGAAGAAACAGCAGTAAGCACAGGGAAATATCTGCTTCTAAATCCAAAACGCAGCTATCTAACAGAACGGTTGTCAATGTGTGCACTCAACTTCCAGAGTTAAACCCGTGTGTGGATTCAGCAGTCTGCAGAGACTTTCTCTGCAGAGTCCCAAAACAGGCATTTTCAGCCCATTACCGGCATATGGAAGAAACAGCAGTAAGCACAGGGAAATATCTGCTTCTAAATCCAAAACGCAGCTATCTAACAGAACGGTTGTCAATGTGTGCACTCAACTTCCAGAGTTAAACCCGTGTGTGGATTCAGCAGTCTGCAGAGACTTTCTCTGCAGAGTCCCAAAACAGGCGTTTTCAGCCCATTACCGGCATACGGAAGAAACAGCAGTAAGCACAGGGAAATATCTGCTTCTAAATCAAAACGCAGCTATCTAACAGAACGGTTGTCAATGTGTGCACTCAACTTCCAGAGTTAAACCCGTGTGTGGATTCAGCAGTCTGCAGAGACTTTCTCTGCAGAGTCCCAAAACAGGCGTTTTCAGCCCATTACCGGCATATGGAAGAAACAGCAGTAAGCACAGGGAAATATCTGCTTCTAAATCCAAAACGCAGCTATCTAACAGAACGGTTGTCAATGTGTGCACTCAACTTCCAGAGTTAAACCCGTGTGTGGATTCAGCAGTCTGCAGAGACTTTCTCTGCAGAGTCCCAAAACAGGCGTTTTCAGCCCATTACCGGCATATGGAAGAAACAGCAGTAAGCACAGGGAAATATCTGCTTCTAAATCCAAAACGCAGCTATCTAACAGAACGGTTGTCAATGTGTGCACTCAACTTCCAGAGTTAAACCCGTGTGTGGATTCAGCAGTCTGCAGAGACTTTCTCTGCAGAGTCCCAAAACAGGCGTTTTCAGCCCATTACCGGCATATGGAAGAAACAGCAGTAAGCACAGGGAAATATCTGCTTCTAAATCCAAAACGCAGCTATCTAACAGAACGGTTGTCAATGTGTGCACTCAACTTCCAGAGTTAAACCCGTGTGTGGATTCAGCAGTCTGCAGAGACTTTCTCTGCAGAGTCCCAAAACAGGCGTTTTCAGCCCATTACCGGCATATGGAAGAAACAGCAGTAAGCACAGGGAAATATCTGCTTCTAAATCCAAAACGCAGCTATCTAACAGAACGGTTGTCAATGTGTGCACTCAACTTCCAGAGTTAAACCCGTGTGTGGATTCAGCAGTCTGCAGAGACTTTCTCTGCAGAGTCCCAAAACAGGCGTTTTCAGCCCATTACCGGCATATGGAAGAAACAGCAGTAAGCACAGGGAAATATCTGCTTCTAAATCCAAAACGCAGCTATCTAACAGAACGGTTGTCAATGTGTGCACTCAACTTCCAGAGTTAAACCCGTGTGTGGATTCAGCAGTCTGCAGAGACTTTCTCTGCAGAGTCCCAAAACAGGCATTTTCAGCCCATTACCGGCATATGGAAGAAACAGCAGTAAGCACAGGGAAATATCTGCTTCTAAATCCAAAACGCAGCTATCTAACAGAACGGTTGTCAATGTGTGCACTCAACTTCCAGAGTTAAACCCGTGTGTGGATTCAGCAGTCTGCAGAGACTTTCTCTGCAGAGTCCCAAAACAGGCATTTTCAGCCCATTACCGGCATATGGAAGAAACAGCAGTAAGCACAGGGAAATATCTGCTTCTAAATCCAAAACGCAGCTATCTAACAGAACGGTTGTCAATGTGTGCACTCAACTTCCAGAGTTAATCCCGTGTGTGGATTCAGCAGTCTGCAAACACTTTCTCTGCAGAGTCCCAAAACACGCGTTTTCAGCCCATTACCGGCATATGGAAGAAACAGCAGTAAGCACAGGGAAATATCTGCTTCTAAATCCAAAACGCAGCTATCTAACAGAACGGTTGTCAATGTGTGCACTCAACTTCCAGAGTTAAACCCGTGTGTGGATTCAGCAGTCTGCAGAGACTTTCTCTGCGGAGTCCCAAAACAGGCGTTTTCAGCCCATTACCGGCATATGGAAGAAACAGCAGTAAGCACAGGGAAATATCTGCTTCTAAATCCAAAACGCAGCTATGTAACAGAACGGTTGTCAATGTGTGCACTCAACTTCCAGAGTTAAACCCGTGTGTGGATTCAGAAGTCTGCAGAGACTTTCTCTGCAGAGTCACAAAACAGGCATTTTCAGCCCATTACCGGCATATGGAAGAAACAGCAGTAAGCACAGGGAAATATCTGCTTCTAAATCCAAAACGCAGCTATCTAACAGAACGGTTGTCAATGTGTGCACTCAACTTCCAGAGTTAAACCCGTGTGTGGATTCAGCAGTCTGCAGAGACTTTCTCTGCAGAGTCCCAAAACAGGCGTTTTCAGCCCATTACCGGCATACGGAAGAAACAGCAGTAAGCACAGGGAAATATCTGCTTCTAAATCCAAAACGCAGCTATCTAACAGAACGGTTGTCAATGTGTGCACTCAACTTCCAGAGTTAAACCCGTGTGTGGATTCAGCAGTCTGCAGAGACTTTCTCTGCAGAGTCCCAAAACAGGCGTTTTCAGCCCATTACCGGCATATGGAAGAAACAGCAGTAAGCACAGGGAAATATCTGCTTCTAAATCCAAAACGCAGCTATCTAACAGAACGGTTGTCAATGTGTGCACTCAACTTCCAGAGTTAAACCCGTGTGTGGATTCAGCAGTCTGCAAACACTTTCTCTGCAGAGTCCCAAAACAGGCGTTTTCAGCCCATTACCGGCATATGGAAGAAACAGCAGTAAGCACAGGGAAATATCTGCTTCTAAATCCAAAACGCAGCTATCTAACAGAACGGTTGTCAATGTGTGCACTCAACTTCCAGAGTTAAACCCGTGTGTGGATTCAGCAGTCTGCAGAGACTTTCTCTGCAGAGTCCCAAAACAGGCGTTTTCAGCCCATTACCGGCATATGGAAGAAACAGCAGTAAGCACAGGGAAATATCTGCTTCTAAATCCAAAACGCAGCTATCTAACAGAACGGTTGTCAATGTGTGCACTCAACTTCCAGAGTTAAACCCGTGTGTGGATTCAGCAGTCTGCAGAGACTTTCTCTGCAGAGTCCCAAAACAGGCGTTTTCAGCCCATTACCGGCATATGGAAGAAACAGCAGTAAGCACAGGGAAATATCTGCTTCTAAATCCAAAACGCAGCTATCTAACAGAACGGTTGTCAATGTGTGCACTCAACTTCCAGAGTTAAACCCGTGTGTGGATTCAGCAGTCTGCAGAGACTTTCTCTGCAGAGTCCCAAAACAGGCGTTTTCAGCCCATTACCGGCATATGGAAGAAACAGCAGTAAGCACAGGGAAATATCTGCTTCTAAATCCAAAACGCAGCTATCTAACAGAACGGTTGTCAATGTGTGCACTCAACTTCCAGAGTTAAACCCGTGTGTGGATTCAGCAGTCTGCAGAGACTTTCTCTGCAGAGTCCCAAAACAGGCGTTTTCAGCCCATTACCGGCATATGGAAGAAACAGCAGTAAGCACAGGGAAATATCTGCTTCTAAATCCAAAACGCAGCTATCTAACAGAACGGTTGTCAATGTGTGCACTCAACTTCCAGAGTTAAACCCGTGTGTGGATTCGGCAGTCTGCAGAGACTTTCTCTGCAGAGTCCCAAAACAGGCGTTTTCAGCCCATTACCGGCATATGGAAGAAACAGCAGTAAGCACAGGGAAATATCTGCTTCTAAATCCAAAACGCAGCTATCTAACAGAACGGTTGTCAATGTGTGCACTCAACTTCCAGAGTTAAACCCGTGTGTGGATTCAGCAGTCTGCAGAGACTTTCTCTGCAGAGTCCCAAAACAGGCATTTTCAGCCCATTACCGGCATATGGAAGAAACAGCAGTAAGCACAGGGAAATATCTGCTTCTAAATCCAAAACGCAGCTATCTAACAGAACGGTTGTCAATGTGTGCACTCAACTTCCAGAGTTAAACCCGTGTGTGGATTCAGCAGTCTGCAGAGACTTTCTCTGCAGAGTCCCAAAACAGGCGTTTTCAGCCCATTACCGGCATACGGAAGAAACAGCAGTAAGCACAGGGAAATATCTGCTTCTAAATCCAAAACGCAGCTATCTAACAGAACGGTTGTCAATGTGTGAACTCAACTTCCAGAGTTAAACCCGTGTGTGGATTCAGCAGTCTGCAGAGACTTTCTCTGCAGAGTCCCAAAACAGGCGTTTTCAGCCCATTACCGGCATATGGAAGAAACAGCAGTAAGCACAGGGAAATATCTGCTTCTAAATCCAAAACGCAGCTATCTAACAGAACGGTTGTCAATGTGTGCACTCAACTTCCAGAGTTAAACCCGTGTGTGGATTCAGCAGTCTGCAGAGACTTTCTCTGCAGAGTCCCAAAACAGGCGTTTTCAGCCCATTACCGGCATATGGAAGAAACAGCAGTAAGCACAGGGAAATATCTGCTTCTAAATCCAAAACGCAGCTATCTAACAGAACGGTTGTCAATGTGTGCACTCAACTTCCAGAGTTAAACCCGTGTGTGGATTCAGCAGTCTGCAAACACTTTCTCTGCAGAGTCCCAAAACAGGCGTTTTCAGCCCATTACCGGCATATGGAAGAAACAGCAGTAAGCACAGGGAAATATCTGCTTCTAAATCCAAAACGCAGCTATCTAACAGAACGGTTGTCAATGTGTGCACTCAACTTCCAGAGTTAAACCCGTGTGTGGATTCAGCAGTCTGCAGAGACTTTCTCTGCAGAGTCCCAAAACAGGCGTTTTCAGCCCATTACCGGCATATGGAAGAAACAGCAGTAAGCACAGGGAAATATCTGCTTCTAAATCCAAAACGCAGCTATCTAACAGAACGGTTGTCAATGTGTGCACTCAACTTCCAGAGTTAAACCCGTGTGTGGATTCAGCAGTCTGCAGAGACTTTCTCTGCAGAGTCCCAAAACAGGAGTTTTCAGCCCATTACCAGCATATGGAAGAAACAGCAGTAAGCACAGGGAAATATCTGCTTCTAAATCCAAAACGCAGCTATCTAACAGAACGGTTGTCAATGTGTGCACTCAACTTCCAGAGTTAAACCCGTGTGTGGATTCAGCAGTCTGCAGAGACTTTCTCTGCAGAGTCCCAAAACAGGCGTTTTCAGCCCATTACCGGCATATGGAAGAAACAGCAGTAAGCACAGGGAAATATCTGCTTCTAAATCCAAAACGCAGCTATCTAACAGAACGGTTGTCAATGTGTGCACTCAACTTCCAGAGTTAAACCCGTGTGTGGATTCAGCAGTCTGCAGAGACTTTCTCTGCAGAGTCCCAAAACAGGCATTTTCAGCCCATTACCGGCATATGGAAGAAACAGCAGTAAGCACAGGGAAATATCTGCTTCTAAATCCAAAACGCAGCTATCTAACAGAACGGTTGTCAATGTGTGCACTCAACTTCCAGAGTTAATCCCGTGTGTGGATTCAGCAGTCTGCAAACACTTTCTCTGCAGAGTCCCAAAACAGGCGTTTTCAGCCCATTACCGGCATATGGAAGAAACAGCAGTAAGCACAGGGAAATATCTGCTTCTAAATCCAAAACGCAGCTATCTAACAGAACGGTTGTCAATGTGTGCACTCAACTTCCAGAGTTAAACCCGTGTGTGGATTCAGCAGTCTGCAGAGACTTTCTCTGCGGAGTCCCAAAACAGGCGTTTTCAGCCCATTACCGGCATATGGAAGAAACAGCAGTAAGCACAGGGAAATATCTGCTTCTAAATCCAAAACGCAGCTATCTAACAGAACGGTTGTCAATGTGTGCACTCAACTTCCAGAGTTAAACCCGTGTGTGGATTCAGAAGTCTGCAGAGACTTTCTCTGCAGAGTCCCAAAACAGGCGTTTTCAGCCCATTACCGGCATATGGAAGAAACAGCAGTAAGCACAGGGAAATATCTGCTTCTAAATCCAAAACGCAGCTATCTAACAGAACGGTTGTCAATGTGTGCACTCAACTTCCAGAGTTAAACCCGTGTGTGGATTCAGCAGTCTGCAGAGACTTTCTCTGCAGAGTCCCAAAACAGGCATTTTCAGCCCATTACCGGCATACGGAAGAAACAGCAGTAAGCACAGGGAAATATCTGCTTCTAAATCCAAAACGCAGCTATCTAACAGAACGGTTGTCAATGTGTGCACTCAACTTCCAGAGTTAAACCCGTGTGTGGATTCAGCAGTCTGCAGAGACTTTCTCTGCAGAGTCCCAAAACAGGCGTTTTCAGCCCATTACCGGCATACGGAAGAAACAGCAGTAAGCACAGGGAAATATCTGCTTCTAAATCCAAAACGCAGCTATCTAACAGAACGGTTGTCAATGTGTGCACTCAACTTCCAGAGTTAAACCCGTGTGTGGATTCAGCAGTCTGCAGAGACTTTCTCTGCAGAGTCCCAAAACAGGCGTTTTCAGCCCATTACCGGCATATGGAAGAAACAGCAGTAAGCACAGGGAAATATCTGCTTCTAAATCCAAAACGCAGCTATCTAACAGAACGGTTGTCAATGTGTGCACTCAACTTCCAGAGTTAAACCCGTGTGTGGATTCAGCAGTCTGCAGAGACTTTCTCTGCAGAGTCCCAAAACAGGCGTTTTCAGCCCATTACCGGCATATGGAAGAAACAGCAGTAAGCACAGGGAAATATCTGCTTCTAAATCCAAAACGCAGCTATCTAACAGAACGGTTGTCAATGTGTGCACTCAACTTCCAGAGTTAAACCCGTGTGTGGATTCAGCAGTCTGCAGAGACTTTCTCTGCAGAGTCCCAAAACAGGCGTTTTCAGCCCATTACCGGCATATGGAAGAAACAGCAGTAAGCACAGGGAAATATCTGCTTCTAAATCCAAAACGCAGCTATCTAACAGAACGGTTGTCAATGTGTGCACTCAACTTCCAGAGTTAAACCCGTGTGTGGATTCAGCAGTCTGCAGAGACTTTCTCTGCAGAGTCCCAAAACAGGCGTTTTCAGCCCATTACCGGCATATGGAAGAAACAGCAGTAAGCACAGGGAAATATCTGCTTCTAAATCCAAAACGCAGCTATCTAACAGAACGGTTGTCAATGTGTGCACTCAACTTCCAGAGTTAAACCCGTGTGTGGATTCAGCAGTCTGCAGAGACTTTCTCTGCAGAGTCCCAAAACAGGCGTTTTCAGCCCATTACCGGCATATGGAAGAAACAGCAGTAAGCACAGGGAAATATCTGCTTCTAAATCCAAAACGCAGCTATCTAACAGAACGGTTGTCAATGTGTGCACTCAACTTCCAGAGTTAATCCCGTGTGTGGATTCAGGAGTCTGCAAACACTTTCTCTGCAGAGTCCCAAAACAGGCGTTTTCAGCCCATTACCGGCATAAGGAAGAAACAGCAGTAAGCACAGGGAAATATCTGCTTCTAAATCCAAAACGCAGCTATCTAACAGAACGGTTGTCAATGTGTGCACTCAACTTCCAGAGTTAAACCCGTGTGTGGATTCGGCAGTCTGCAGAGACTTTCTCTGCAGAGTCCCAAAACAGGCGTTTTCAGCCCATTACCGGCATATGGAAGAAACAGCAGTAAGCACAGGGAAATATCTGCTTCTAAATCCAAAACGCAGCTATCTAACAGAACGGTTGTCAATGTGTGCACTCAACTTCCAGAGTTAAACCCGTGTGTGGATTCAGCAGTCTGCAGAGACTTTCTCTGCAGAGTCCCAAAACAGGCGTTTTCAGCCCATTACCGGCATAGGGAAGAAACAGCAGTAAGCACAGGGAAATATCTGCTTCTAAATCCAAAACGCAGCTATCTAACAGAACGGTTGTCAATGTGTGCACTCAACTTCCAGAGTTAAACCCGTGTGTGGATTCAGCAGTCTGCAGAGACTTTCTCTGCAGAGTCCCAAAACAGGCGTTTTCAGCCCATTACCGGCATATGGAAGAAACAGCAGTAAGCACAGGGAAATATCTGCTTCTAAATCCAAAACGCAGCTATCTAACAGAACGGTTGTCAATGTGTGCACTCAACTTCCAGAGTTAAACCCGTGTGTGGATTCAGCAGTCTGCAGAGACTTTCTCTGCAGAGTCCCAAAACAGGCGTTTTCAGCCCATTACCGGCATATGGAAGAAACAGCAGTAAGCACAGGGAAATATCTGCTTCTAAATCCAAAACGCAGCTATCTAACAGAACGGTTGTCAATGTGTGCACTCAACTTCCAGAGTTAAACCCGTGTGTGGATTCAGCAGTCTGCAGAGACTTTCTCTGCAGAGTCCCAAAACAGGCGTTTTCAGCCCATTACCGGCATATGGAAGAAACAGCAGTAAGCACAGGGAAATATCTGCTTCTAAATCCAAAACGCAGCTATCTAACAGAACGGTTGTCAATGTGTGCACTCAACTTCCAGAGTTAAACCCGTGTGTGGATTCAGCAGTCTGCAGAGACTTTCTCTGCAGAGTCCCAAAACAGGCGTTTTCAGCCCATTACCGGCATATGGAAGAAACAGCAGTAAGCACAGGGAAATATCTGCTTCTAAATCCAAAACGCAGCTATCTAACAGAACGGTTGTCAATGTGTGCACTCAACTTCCAGAGTTAAACCGGTGTGTGGATTCAGCAGTCTGCAGAGACTTTCTCTGCAGAGTCCCAAAACAGGCGTTTTCAGCCCATTACCGGCATATGGAAGAAACAGCAGTAAGCACAGGGAAATATCTGCTTCTAAATCCAAAACGCAGCTATCTAACAGAACGGTTGTCAATGTGTGCACTCAACTTCCAGAGTTAAACCCGTGTGTGGATTCAGCAGTCTGCAGAGACATTCTCTGCAGAGTCCCAAAACAGGCGTTTTCAGCCCATTACCGGCATATGGAAGAAACAGCAGTAAGCACAGGGAAATATCTGCTTCTAAATCCAAAACGCAGCTATCTAACAGAACGGTTGTCAATGTGTGCACTCAACTTCCAGAGTTAAACCCGTGTGTGGATTCAGCAGTCTGCAAACACTTTCTCTGCAGAGTCCCAAAACAGGCGTTTTCAGCCCATTACCGGCATATGGAAGAAACAGCAGTAAGCACAGGGAAATATCTGCTTCTAAATCCAAAACGCAGCTATCTAACAGAACGGTTGTCAATGTGTGCACTCAACTTCCAGAGTTAATCCCGTGTGTGGATTCAGCAGTCTGCAGAGACTTTCTCTGCAGAGTCCCAAAACAGGCGTTTTCAGCCCATTACCGGCATATGGAAGAAACAGCAGTAAGCACAGGGAAATATCTGCTTCTAAATCCAAAACGCAGCTATCTAACAGAACGGTTGTCAATGTGTGCACTCAACTTCCAGAGTTAAACCCGTGTGTGGATTCAGCAGTCTGCAGAGACTTTCTCTGCAGAGTCCCAAAACAGGCGTTTTCAGCCCATTACCGGCATATGGAAGAAACAGCAGTAAGCACAGGGAAATATCTGCTTCTAAATCCAAAACGCAGCTATCTAACAGAACGGTTGTCAATGTGTGCACTCAACTTCCAGAGTTAAACCCGTGTGTGGATTCAGCAGTCTGCAGAGACATTCTCTGCAGAGTCCCAAAACAGGCGTTTTCAGCCCATTACCGGCATATGGAAGAAACAGCAGTAAGCACAGGGAAATATCTGCTTCTAAATCCAAAACGCAGCTATCTAACAGAACGGTTGTCAATGTGTGCACTCAACTTCCAGAGTTAAACCCGTGTGTGGATTCAGCAGTCTGCAAACACTTTCTCTGCAGAGTCCCAAAACAGGCGTTTTCAGCCCATTACCGGCATATGGAAGAAACAGCAGTAAGCACAGGGAAATATCTGCTTCTAAATCCAAAACGCAGCTATCTAACAGAACGGTTGTCAATGTGTGCACTCAACTTCCAGAGTTAATCCCGTGTGTGGATTCAGCAGTCTGCAGAGACTTTCTCTGCAGAGTCCCAAAACAGGCGTTTTCAGCCCATTACCGGCATATGGAAGAAACAGCAGTAAGCACAGGGAAATATCTGCTTCTAAATCCAAAACGCAGCTATCTAACAGAACGGTTGTCAATGTGTGCACTCAACTTCCAGAGTTAAACCCGTGTGTGGATTCAGCAGTCTGCAGAGACTTTCTCTGCAGAGTCCCAAAACAGGCGTTTTCAGCCCATTACCGGCATATGGAAGAAACAGCAGTAAGCACAGGGAAATATCTGCTTCTAAATCCAAAACGCAGCTATCTAACAGAACGGTTGTCAATGTGTGCACTCAACTTCCAGAGTTAAACCCGTGTGTGGATTCAGCAGTCTGCAAACACTTTCTCTGCAGAGTCCCAAAACAGGCGTTTTCAGCCCATTACCGGCATATGGAAGAAACAGCAGTAAGCACAGGGAAATATCTGCTTCTAAATCCAAAACGCAGCTATCTAACAGAACGGTTGTCAATGTGTGCACTCAACTTCCAGAGTTAAACCCGTGTGTGGATTCAGCAGTCTGCAAACACTTTCTCTGCAGAGTCCCAAAACAGGCGTTTTCAGCCCATTACCGGCATATGGAAGAAACAGCAGTAAGCACAGGGAAATATCTGCTTCTAAATCCAAAACGCAGCTATCTAACAGAACGGTTGTCAATGTGTGCACTCAACTTCCAGAGTTAAACCCGTGTGTGGATTCAGCAGTCTGCAGAGACTTTCTCTGCAGAGTCCCAAAACAGGCGTTTTCAGCCCATTACCGGCATATGGAAGAAACAGCAGTAAGCACAGGGAAATATCTGCTTCTAAATCCAAAACGCAGCTATCTAACAGAACGGTTGTCAATGTGTGCACTCAACTTCCAGAGTTAAACCCGTGTGTGGATTCAGCAGTCTGCAAACACTTTCTCTGCAGAGTCCCAAAACAGGCGTTTTCAGCCCATTACCGGCATATGGAAGAAACAGCAGTAAGCACAGGGAAATATCTGCTTCTAAATCCAAAACGCAGCTATCTAACAGAACGGTTGTCAATGTGTGCACTCAACTTCCAGAGTTAAACCCGTGTGTGGATTCAGCAGTCTGCAGAGACTTTCTCTGCAGAGTCCCAAAACAGGCGTTTTCAGCCCATTACCGGCATATGGAAGAAACAGCAGTAAGCACAGGGAAATATCTGCTTCTAAATCCAAAACGCAGCTATCTAACAGAACGGTTGTCAATGTGTGCACTCAACTTCCAGAGTTAAACCCGTGTGTGGATTCAGCAGTCTGCAAACACTTTCTCTGCAGAGTCCCAAAACAGGCGTTTTCAGTCCATTACCGGCCTATGGAAGAAACAGCAGTAAGCACAGGGAAATATCTGCTTCTAAATCCAAAACGCAGCTATCTAACAGAACGGTTGTCAATGTGTGCACTCAACTTCCAGAGTTAAACCCGTGTGTGGATTCAGCAGTCTGCAGAGACTTTCTCTGCAGAGTCCCAAAACAGGCGTTTTCAGTCCATTACCGGCATAGGGAAGAAACAGCAGTAAGCACAGGGAAATATCTGCTTCTAAATCCAAAACGCAGCTATCTAACAGAACGGTTGTCAATGTGTGCACTCAACTTCCAGAGTTAAACCCGTGTGTGGATTCAGCAGTCTGCAGAGACTTTCTCTGCAGAGTCCCAAAACAGGCGTTTTCAGCCCATTACCGGCATATGGAAGAAACAGCAGTAAGCACAGGGAAATATCTGCTTCTAAATCCAAAACGCAGCTATCTAACAGAACGGTTGTCAATGTGTGCACTCAACTTCCAGAGTTAAACCCGTGTGTGGATTCAGAAGTCTGCAGAGACTTTCTCTGCAGAGTCCCAAAACAGGCGTTTTCAGCCCATTACCGGCATATGGAGGAAACAGCAGTAAGCACAGGGAAATATCTGCTTCTAAATCCAAAACGCAGCTATCTAACAGAACGGTTGTCAATGTGTGCACTCAACTTCCAGAGTTAAACCCGTGTGTGGATACAGCAGTCTGCAGAGACTTTCTCTGCAGAGTCCCAAAACAGGCGTTTTCAGCCCATTACCGGCATATGGAAGAAACAGCAGTAAGCACAGGGAAATATCTGCTTCTAAATCCAAAACGCAGCTATCTAACAGAACGGTTGTCAATGTGTGCACTCAACTTCCAGAGTTAAACCCGTGTGTGGATTCAGCAGTCTGCAGAGACTTTCTCTGCAGAGTCCCAAAACAGGCGTTTTCAGCCCATTACCGGCATATGGAAGAAACAGCAGTAAGCACAGGGAAATATCTGCTTCTAAATCCAAAACGCAGCTATCTAACAGAACGGTTGTCAATGTGTGCACTCAACTTGCAGAGTTAAACCCGTGTGTGTATTCAGCAGTCTGCAAACACTTTCTCTGCAGAGTCCCAAAACAGGCGTTTTCAGTCCATTACCGGCATATGGAAGAAACAGCAGTAAGCACAGGGAAATATCTGCTTCTAAATCCAAAACGCAGCTATCTAACAGAGCGGTTGTCAATGTGTGCACTCAACTTCCAGAGTTAAACCCGTGTGTGGATTCAGCAGTCTGCAGAGACTTTCTCTGCAGAGTCCCAAAACAGGCGTTTTCAGCCCATTACCGGCATATGGAAGAAACAGCAGTAAGCACAGGGAAATATCTGCTTCTAAATCCAAAACGCAGCTATCTAACAGAACGGTTGTCAATGTGTGCACTCAACTTCCAGAGTTAAACCCGTGTGTGGATTCAGCAGTCTGCAGAGACTTTCTCTGCAGAGTCCCAAAACAGGCGTTTTCAGCCCATTACCGGCATATGGAAGAAACAGCAGTAAGCACAGGGAAATATCTGCTTCTAAATCCAAAACGCAGCTATCTAACAGAACGGTTGTCAATGTGTGCACTCAACTTCCAGAGTTAAACCCGTGTGTGGATTCAGCAGTCTGCAGAGACTTTCTCTGCAGAGTCCCAAAACAGGCGTTTTCAGCCCATTACCGGCATATGGAAGAAACAGCAGTAAGCACAGGGAAATATCTGCTTCTAAATCCAAAACGCAGCTATCTAACAGAACGGTTGTCAATGTGTGCACTCAACTTCCAGAGTTAAACCCGTGTGTGGATTCAGCAGTCTGCAGAGACTTTCTCTGCAGAGTCCCAAAACAGGCGTTTTCAGCCCATTACCGGCATATGGAAGAAACAGCAGTAAGCACAGGGAAATATCTGCTTCTAAATCCAAAACGCAGCTATCTAACAGAACGGTTGTCAATGTGTGCACTCAACTTCCAGAGTTAAACCCGTGTGTGGATTCAGCAGTCTGCAGAGACTTTCTCTGCAGAGTCCCAAAACAGGCGTTTTCAGCCCATTACCGGCATATGGAAGAAACAGCAGTAAGCACAGGGAAATATCTGCTTCTAAATCCAAAACGCAGCTATCTAACAGAACGGTTGTCAATGTGTGCACTCAACTTCCAGAGTTAAACCCGTGTGTGGATTCAGCAGTCTGCAGAGACTTTCTCTGCAGAGTCCCAAAACAGGCGTTTTCAGCCCATTACCGGCATATGGAAGAAACAGCAGTAAGCACAGGGAAATATCTGCTTCTAAATCCAAAACGCAGCTATCTAACAGAACGGTTGTCAATGTGTGCACTCAACTTCCAGAGTTAAACCCGTGTGTGGATTCAGCAGTCTGCAGAGACTTTCTCTGCGGAGTCCCAAAACAGGCGTTTTCAGCCCATTACCGGCATATGGAAGAAACAGCAGTAAGCACAGGGAAATATCTGCTTCTAAATCCAAAACGCAGCTATCTAACAGAACGGTTGTCAATGTGTGCACTCAACTTCCAGAGTTAAACCGGTGTGTGGATTCAGAAGTCTGCAGAGACTTTCTCTGCAGAGTCCCAAAACAGGCATTTTCAGCCCATTACCGGCATATGGAAGTAACAGCAGTAAGCACAGGGAAATATCTGCTTCTAAATCCAAAACGCAGCTATCTAACAGAACGGTTGTCAATGTGTGCACTCAACTTCCAGAGTTAAACCCGTGTGTGGATTCAGCAGTCTGCAGAGACTTTCTCTGCAGAGTCCCAAAACAGGCATTTTCAGCCCATTACCGGCATACGGAAGAAACAGCAGTAAGCACAGGGAAATATCTGCTTCTAAATCCAAAACGCAGCTATCTAACAGAACGGTTGTCAATGTGTGCACTCAACTTCCAGAGTTAAACCCGTGTGTGGATTCAGCAGTCTGCAGAGACTTTCTCTGCAGAGTCCCAAAACAGGCGTTTTCAGCCCATTACCGGCATATGGAAGAAACAGCAGTAAGCACAGGGAAATATCTGCTTCTAAATCCAAAACGCAGCTATCTAACAGAACGGTTGTCAATGTGTGCACTCAACTTCCAGAGTTAAACCCGTGTGTGGATTCAGCAGTCTGCAAACACTTTCTCTGCAGAGTCCCAAAACAGGCGTTTTCAGCCCATTACCGGCATATGGAAGAAACAGCAGTAAGCACAGGGAAATATCTGCTTCTAAATCCAAAACGCAGCTATCTAACAGAACGGTTGTCAATGTGTGCACTCAACTTCCAGAGTTAAACCCGTGTGTGGATTCAGCAGTCTGCAGAGACTTTCTCTGCAGAGTCCCAAAACAGGCGTTTTCAGCCCATTACCGGCATATGGAAGAAACAGCAGTAAGCACAGGGAAATATCTGCTTCTAAATCCAAATCGCAGCTATCTAAAAGAACGGTTGTCAATGTGTCTACTCAACTTCCAGAGTTAAACCCGTGTGTGGATTCAGCAGTCTGCAGAGACTTTCTCTGCAGAGTCCCAAAACAGGCGTTTTCAGCCCATTACCGGCATATGGAAGAAACAGCAGTAAGCACAGGGAAATATCTGCTTCTAAATCCAAAACGCAGCTATCTAACAGAACGGTTGTCAATGTGTGCACTCAACTTCCAGAGTTAAACCCGTGTGTGGATTCAGCAGTCTGCAGAGACATTCTCTGCAGAGTCCCAAAACAGGCGTTTTCAGCCCATTACCGGCATATGGAAGAAACAGCAGTAAGCACAGGGAAATATCTGCTTCTAAATCCAAAACGCAGCTATCTAACAGAACGGTTGTCAATGTGTGCACTCAACTTCCAGAGTTAAACCCGTGTGTGGATTCAGCAGTCTGCAAACACTTTCTCTGCAGAGTCCCAAAACAGGCGTTTTCAGCCCATTACCGGCATATGGAAGAAACAGCAGTAAGCACAGGGAAATATCTGCTTCTAAATCCAAAACGCAGCTATCTAACAGAACGGTTGTCAATGTGTGCACTCAACTTCCAGAGTTAATCCCGTGTGTGGATTCAGCAGTCTGCAGAGACTTTCTCTGCAGAGTCCCAAAACAGGCGTTTTCAGCCCATTACCGGCATATGGAAGAAACAGCAGTAAGCACAGGGAAATATCTGCTTCTAAATCCAAAACGCAGCTATCTAAAAGAACGGTTGTCAATGTGTGCACTCAACTTCCAGAGTTAAACCCGTGTGTGGATTCAGCAGTCTGCAGAGACTTTCTCTGCAGAGTCCCAAAACAGGCGTTTTCAGCCCATTACCGGCATATGGAAGAAACAGCAGTAAGCACAGGGAAATATCTGCTTCTAAATCCAAAACGCAGCTATCTAACAGAACGGTTGTCAATGTGTGCACTCAACTTCCAGAGTTAAACCCGTGTGTGGATTCAGCAGTCTGCAGAGACATTCTCTGCAGAGTCCCAAAACAGGCGTTTTCAGCCCATTACCGGCATATGGAAGAAACAGCAGTAAGCCCAGGGAAATATCTGCTTCTAAATCCAAAACGCAGCTATCTAACAGAACGGTTGTCAATGTGTGCACTCAACTTCCAGAGTTAAACCCGTGTGTGGATTCAGCAGTCTGCAAACACTTTCTCTGCAGAGTCCCAAAACAGGCGTTTTCAGCCCATTACCGGCATATGGAAGAAACAGCAGTAAGCACAGGGAAATATCTGCTTCTAAATCCAAAACGCAGCTATCTAACAGAACGGTTGTCAATGTGTGCACTCAACTTCCAGAGTTAAACCCGTGTGTGGATTCAGCAGTCTGCAGAGACTTTCTCTGCAGAGTCCCAAAACAGGCGTTTTCAGCCCATTACCGGCATATGGAAGAAACAGCAGTAAGCACAGGGAAATATCTGCTTCTAAATCCAAAACGCAGCTATCTAACAGAACGGTTGTCAATGTGTGCACTCAACTTCCAGAGTTAAACCCGTGTGTGGATTCAGCAGTCTGCAGAGACTTTCTCTGCAGAGTCCCAAAACAGGCGTTTTCAGCCCATTACCGGCATATGGAAGAAACAGCAGTAAGCACAGGGAAATATCTGCTTCTAAATCCAAAACGCAGCTATCTAACAGAACGGTTGTCAATGTGTGCACTCAACTTCCAGAGTTAAACCCGTGTGTGGATTCAGCAGTCTGCAGAGACTTTCTCTGCAGAGTCCCAAAACAGGCGTTTTCAGCCCATTACCGGCATATGGAAGAAACAGCAGTAAGCACAGGGAAATATCTGCTTCTAAATCCAAAACGCAGCTATCTAACAGAACGGTTGTCAATGTGTGCACTCAACTTCCAGAGTTAAACCCGTGTGTGGATTCAGCAGTCTGCAGAGACTTTCTCTGCAGAGTCCCAAAACAGGCGTTTTCAGCCCATTACCGGCATATGGAAGAAACAGCAGTAAGCACAGGGAAATATCTGCTTCTAAATCCAAAACGCAGCTATCTAACAGAACGGTTGTCAATGTGTGCACTCAACTTCCAGAGTTAAACCCGTGTGTGGATTCAGCAGTCTGCAGAGACTTTCTCTGCAGAGTCCCAAAACAGGCGTTTTCAGCCCATTACCGGCATATGGAAGAAACAGCAGTAAGCACAGGGAAATATCTGCTTCTAAATCCAAAACGCAGCTATCTAACAGAACGGTTGTCAATGTGTGCACTCAACTTCCAGAGTTAAACCCGTGTGTGGATTCAGCAGTCTGCAGAGACTTTCTCTGCAGAGTCCCAAAACAGGCGTTTTCAGCCCATTACCGGCATATGGAAGAAACAGCAGTAAGCACAGGGAAATATCTGCTTCTAAATCCAAAACGCAGCTATCTAACAGAACGGTTGTCAATGTGTGCACTCAACTTCCAGAGTTAAACCGGTGTGTGGATTCAGAAGTCTGCAGAGACTTTCTCTGCAGAGTCCCAAAACAGGCATTTTCAGCCCATTACCGGCATATGGAAGAAACAGCAGTAAGCACAGGGAAATATCTGCTTCTAAATCCAAAACGCAGCTATCTAACAGAACGGTTGTCAATGTGTGCACTCAACTTCCAGAGTTAAACCCGTGTGTGGATTCAGCAGTCTGCAGAGACTTTCTCTGCAGAGTCCCAAAACAGGCATTTTCAGCCCATTACCGGCATACGGAAGAAACAGCAGTAAGCACAGGGAAATATCTGCTTCTAAATCCAAAACGCAGCTATCTAACAGAACGGTTGTCAATGTGTGCACTCAACTTCCAGAGTTAAACCCGTGTGTGGATTCAGCAGTCTGCAGAGACTTTCTCTGCGGAGTCCCAAAACAGGCGTTTTCAGCCCATTACCGGCATATGGAAGAAACAGCAGTAAGCACAGGGAAATATCTGCTTCTAAATCCAAAACGCAGCTATCTAACAGAACGGTTGTCAATGTGTGCACTCAACTTCCAGAGTTAAACCCGTGTGTGGATTCAGAAGTCTGCAGAGACTTTCTCTGCAGAGTCCCAAAACAGGCATTTTCAGCCCATTACCGGCATATGGAAGAAACAGCAGTAAGCACAGGGAAATATCTGCTTCTAAATCCAAAACGCAGCTATCTAACAGAACGGTTGTCAATGTGTGCACTCAACTTCCAGAGTTAAACCCGTGTGTGGATTCAGCAGTCTGCAGAGACTTTCTCTGCAGAGTCCCAAAACAGGCATTTTCAGCCCATTACCGGCATACGGAAGAAACAGCAGTAAGCACAGGGAAATATCTGCTTCTAAATCCAAAACGCAGCTATCTAACAGAACGGTTGTCAATGTGTGCACTCAACTTCCAGAGTTAAACCCGTGTGTGGATTCAGCAGTCTGCAGAGACTTTCTCTGCAGAGTCCCAAAACAGGCGTTTTCAGCCCATTACCGGCATATGGAAGAAACAGCAGTAAGCACAGGGAAATATCTGCTTCTAAATCCAAAACGAGCTATCTAACAGAACGGTTGTCAATGTGTGCACTCAACTTCCAGAGTTAAACCCGTGTGTGGATTCAGCAGTCTGCAAACACTTTCTCTGCAGAGTCCCAAAACAGGCGTTTTCAGCCCATTACCGGCATATGGAAGAAACAGCAGTAAGCACAGGGAAATATCTGCTTCTAAATCCAAAAACGCAGCTATCTAACAGAACGGTTGTCAATGTGTGCACTCAACTTCAGAGTTAAACCCGTGTGTGGATTCAGCAGTCTGCAGAGACTTTCTCTGCAGAGTCCCAAAACAGGCGTTTTCAGCCCATTACCGGCATATGGAAGAAACAGCAGTAAGCACAGGGAAATATCTGCTTCTAAATCCAAAACGCAGCTATCTAACAGAACGGTTGTCAATGTGTGCACTCAACTTCCAGAGTTAAACCCGTGTGTGGATTCAGCAGTCTGCAGAGACTTTCTCTGCAGAGTCCCAAAACAGGCGTTTTCAGCCCATTACCGGCATATGGAAGAAACAGCAGTAAGCACAGGGAAATATCTGCTTCTAAATCCAAATCGCAGCTATCTAAAAGAACGGTTGTCAATGTGTCTACTCAACTTCCAGAGTTAAACCCGTGTGTGGATTCAGCAGTCTGCAGAGACTTTCTCTGCAGAGTCCCAAAACAGGCGTTTTCAGCCCATTACCGGCATATGGAAGAAACAGCAGTAAGCACAGGGAAATATCTGCTTCTAAATCCAAAAACGCAGCTATCTAACAGAACGGTTGTCAATGTGTGCACTCAACTTCCAGAGTTAAACCCGTGTGTGGATTCAGCAGTCTGCAGAGACATTCTCTGCAGAGTCCCAAAACAGGCGTTTTCAGCCCATTACCGGCATATGGAAGAAACAGCAGTAAGCACAGGGAAATATCTGCTTCTAAATCCAAAACGCAGCTATCTAACAGAACGGTTGTCAATGTGTGCACTCAACTTCCAGAGTTAAACCCGTGTGTGGATTCAGCAGTCTGCAAACACTTTCTCTGCAGAGTCCCAAAACAGGCGTTTTCAGCCCATTACCGGCATATGGAAGAAACAGCAGTAAGCACAGGGAAATATCTGCTTCTAAATCCAAAACGCAGCTATCTACAGAACGGTTGTCAATGTGTGCACTCAACTTCCAGAGTTAATCCCGTGTGTGGATTCAGCAGTCTGCAGAGACTTTCTCTGCAGAGTCCCAAAACAGGCGTTTTCAGCCCATTACCGGCATATGGAAGAAACAGCAGTAAGCACAGGGAAATATCTGCTTCTAAATCCAAAACGCAGCTATCTAAAAGAACGGTTGTCAATGTGTGCACTCAACTTCCAGAGTTAAACCCGTGTGTGGATTCAGCAGTCTGCAGAGACTTTCTCTGCAGAGTCCCAAAACAGGCGTTTTCAGCCCATTACCGGCATATGGAAGAAACAGCAGTAAGCACAGGGAAATATCTGCTTCTAAATCCAAAACGCAGCTATCTAACAGAACGGTTGTCAATGTGTGCACTCAACTTCCAGAGTTAAAACCCGTGTGTGGATTCAGCAGTCTGCAGAGACATTCTCTGCAGAGTCCCAAAAACAGGCGTTTTCAGCCCATTACCGGCATATGGAAGAAACAGCAGTAAGCCCAGGGAAATATCTGCTTCTAAATCCAAAACGCAGCTATCTAACAGAACGGTTGTCAATGTGTGCACTCAACTTCCAGAGTTAAACCCGTGTGTGGATTCAGCAGTCTGCAAACACTTTCTCTGCAGAGTCCCAAAACAGGCGTTTTCAGCCCATTACCGCATATGGAAGAAACAGCAGTAAGCACAGGGAAATATCTGCTTCTAAATCCAAAACGCAGCTATCTAACAGAACGGTTGTCAATGTGTGCACTCAACTTCCAGAGTTAAACCCGTGTGTGGATTCAGCAGTCTGCAGAGACTTTCTCTGCAGAGTCCCAAAACAGGCGTTTTCAGCCCATTACCGGCATATGGAAGAAACAGCAGTAAGCACAGGGAAATATCTGCTTCTAAATCCAAAACGCAGCTATCTAACAGAACGGTTGTCAATGTGTGCACTCCACTTCCAGAGTTAAACCCTGTGTGGATTCAGCAGTCTGCAGAGACTTTCTCTGCAGAGTCCCAAAACAGGCGTTTTCAGCCCATTACCGGCATATGGAAGAAACAGCAGTAAGCACAGGGAAATATCTGCTTCTAAATCCAAAACGCAGCTATCTAACAGAACGGTTGTCAATGTGTGCACTCAACTTCCAGAGTTAAACCCGTGTGTGGATTCAGCAGTCTGCAGAGACTTTCTCTGCAGAGTCCCAAAACAGGCGTTTTCAGCCCATTACCGGCATATGGAAGAAACAGCAGTAAGCACAGGGAAATATCTGCTTCTAAATCCAAAACGCAGCTATCTAACAGAACGGTTGTCAATGTGTGCACTCAACTTCCAGAGTTAAACCCGTGTGTGGATTCAGCAGTCTGCAGAGACTTTCTCTGCAGAGTCCCAAAACAGGCGTTTTCAGCCCATTACCGGCATATGGAAGAAACAGCAGTAAGCACAGGGAATATCTGCTTCTAAATCCAAACGCAGCTATCTAACAGAACGGTTGTCAATGTGTGCACTCAACTTCCAGAGTTAAACCCGTGTGTGGATTCAGCAGTCTGCAGAGACTTTCTCTGCAGAGTCCCAAAAAACTTTTGGGACCCTCTGCAGAGAAAAGTCTCTGCAGACTGCTGAATCCACACACGGGTTAACTCTGGAAGTTGAGTGCACACATTGACAACCGTTCTGTTAGATAGCTGCGTTTTGGATTTAGAAGCAGATATTCCTGTGCTTACTGCAGTTTCTCCATATGCCGTAATGGCTGAAAACGCCTGTTTTGGGACTCTGCAGAGAAAAGTCTCTGCAGACTGCTGAATCCACACACGGTTTTAACTCTGGAAGTTGAGTGCACACATTGACAACCGTTCTGTTAGATAGCTGCGTTTTGGATTTAGAAGCAGATATTTCCCTGTGCTTACTGCTGTTTCTTCCATATGCCGGTAATGGGCTGAAAACGCCTGTTTTGGGACTCTGCAGAGAAAGTCTCTGCAGACTGCTGAATCCACACACGGGTTTAACTCTGGAAGTTGAGTGCACACATTGACAACCCGTTTCTGTTAGATAGCTGCGTTTTGGATTTAGAAGCAGATATTTCCCTGTGCTTACTGCTGTTTCTTCCATATGCCGGTAATGGGCTGAAAACGCCTGTTTTGGGACTCTGCAGAGAAAGTCTCTGCAGACTGCTGAATCCACACACGGGTTTAACTCTGGAAGTTGAGTGCACACAATGACAACCGTTCTGTTAGATAGCTGCGTTTTGGATTAGAAGCAGATATTTCCCTGTGCTTACTGCTGTTTCTTCCATATGCCGGTAATGGGCTGAAAACGCCTGTTTTGGGACTCTGCAGAGAAAGTCTCTGCAGACTGCTGAATCCACACACGGGTTTAACTCTGGAAGTTGAGTGCACACATTGACAACCGTTCTGTTAGATAGCTGCGTTTTGGATTTAGAAGCAGATATTTCCCTGTGCTTACTGCTGTTTCTTCCATATGCCGGTAATGGGCTGAAAACGCCTGTTTTGGGACTCTGCAGAGAAAGTGTTTGCAGACTGCTGAATCCACACACGGGTTTAACTCTGGAAGTTGAGTGCACACATGACAACCGTTCTGTTAGATAGCTGCGTTTTGGATTTAGAAGCAGATATTTTCCCTGGGCTTACTGCTGTTTCTTCCATATGCCGGTAATGGGCTGAAAACGCCTGTTTTGGGACTCTGCAGAGAATGTCTCTGCAGACTGCTGAATCCACACACGGGTTTAACTCTGGAAGTTGAGTGCACACATTGACAATCCGTTCTGTTAGATAGCTGCGTTTTGGATTTAGAAGCAGATATTTCCCTGTGCTTACTGCTGTTTCTTCCATATGCCGGTAATGGGCTGAAACGCCTGTTTTGGGACTCTGCAGAGAAAGTCTCTGCAGACTGCTGAATCCACACACGGGTTTAACTCTGGAAGTTGAGTGCACACATTGACAAACCGTTCTTTAGATAGCTGCGTTTGGGATTTAGAAGCAGATATTCCCTGATGCTTACTTGCTGTTTCTTCCATATGCCGGGTAATGGGCTGAAAACGCCTGTTTTGGGACTCTGCAGAGAAAGTCTCTGCAGACTGCTGAATCCACACACGGGATTAACTCTGGAAGTTTGAGTGCACACATTGACAACCGTTCTGTTAGATAGCTGCGTTTGGATTTAGAAGCAGATATTTCCCTGTGCTTACTGCTGTTTCTTCCATATGCCGGTAATGGGCTGAAAACGCCTGTTTTGGGACTCTGCAGAGAAAGTGTTTGCAGACTGCTGAATCACACACGGGTTAACTCTGGAAGTTGAGTGCACACATTGACAACCGTTCTGTTAGATAGCTGCGTTTTGGATTTAGAAGCAGATATTTCCCTGTGCTTACTGCTGTTTCTTCCATATGCCGGTAATGGGCTGAAAACGCCTGTTTTGGGGACTCTGCAGAGAATGTCTCTGCAGACTGCTGAATCCACACACGGGTTTAACTCTGGAAGTTGAGTGCACACATTGACAACCGTTCTGTTAGATAGCTGCGTTTTGGATTTAGAAGCAGATATTTCCCTGTGCTTACTGCTGTTTCTTCATATGCCGGTAATGGGCTGAAAACGCCTGTTTTGGGACTCTGCAGAGAAAGTCTCTGCAGACTGCTGAATCCACACACGGGTTTTAACTCTGGAAGTTGAGTAGACACATTGACACCGTTCTTTTAGATAGCTGCGATTTGGATTTAGAAGCAGATATTTCCCTGTGGCTTACTGCTGTTTCTTCCATATGCCGGTAATGGGCTGAAACGCCTGTTTTGGGACTCTGCAGAGAAAGTCTCTGCAGACTGCTGAATCCACACACGGGTTTAACTCTGGAAGTTGAGTGCACACATTGACACCGTTCTGTTAGATAGCTGCGTTTTGGATTTAGAAGCAGATATTTCCCTGTGCTTACTGCTGTTTCTTCCATATGCCGGTAATGGGCTGAAAACGCCTGTTTTGGGACTCTGCAGAGAAAGTCTCTGCAGACTGCTGAATCCACACACGGGTTTAACTCTGGAAGTTGAGTGCACACATTGACAACCGTTCTGTTAGATAGCTGCGTTTTGGATTTAGAAGCAGATATTTCCCTGTGCTTACTGCTGTTTCTTCCATATGCCGGGTAATGGGCTGAAAACGCCTGTTTTGGGACTCTGCAGAGAAAGTGTTTGCAGACTGCTGAATCCACACACGGGTTTAACTCTGGAAGTTGAGTGCACACATTGACAACCGTTCTGTAGATAGCTGCGTTTTGGATTTAGAAGCAGATATTTCCCTGTGCTTACTGCTGTTTCTTCCATATGCCGGTAATGGGCTGAAAACGCCTGTTTTGGGACTCTGCAGAGAAAGTCTCTGCAGACTGCTGAATCCACACACGGGTTAACTCTGGAAGTTGAGTGCACACATTGACAACCGTTCTGTTAGATAGCTGCGTTTTGGATTTAGAAAAGCATTTTTCCCTGTGCTTACTGCTGATTCTCCGTATGCCGGTAATGGGCTGAAAATGCCTGTTTTGGGGACTCTGCAGAGAAAGTCTCTGCAGGGACTGCTGAATCCACACACGGGTTTTAACATCTGGAAGTTGAGTGCACACATTGACAACCGTTCTGTTAGATAGCTGCGTTTAGGATTTAGAAGCAGATATTTCCCTGTGCTTACTGCTGTTTCTTCCATATGCCGGTAATGGGCCTGAAAATGCCTGTTTTGGGACTCTGCAGAGAAAGTCTCTGCAGACTTCTGAATCCACACACGGGTTTAACTCTGGAAGTTGAGTGCACACATTGACAAACGTTCTGTTAGATAGCTGCGTTTTGGATTTAGAAGCAGATATTTCCCTGTGCTTACTGCTGTTTCTTCCATATGCCGTAATGGGCTGAAAACGCCTGTTTTGGGACTCCGCAGAGAAAGTCTCTGCAGACTGCTGAATCCACACACGGGTTTAACTCTGAAGTTGAGTGCACACATTGACAACCGTTCTGTTAGATAGCTGCGTTTTGGATTTAGAAGCAGATATTTCCCTGTGCTTACTGCTGTTTCTCCGTATGCCGGTAATGGGCTGAAAATGCCTGTTTTGGGACTCTGCAGAGAAAGTCTCTGCAGACTGCTGAATCCACACACGGGTTTAACTCTGGAGTTGAGTGCACACATTGACAACCGTTCTGTTAGATAGCTGCGTTTTGGATTTAGAAGCAGATATTTCCCTGTGCTTACTGCTGTTTCTTCCATATGCCGGTAATGGGCTGAAAATGCCTGTTTTGGGACTCTGCAGAGAAAGTCTCTGCAGACTTCTGAATCCACACACCGGTTTAACTCTGGAAGTTGAGTGCACACATTGACAACCGTTCTGTTAGATAGCTGCGTTTTGGATTTAGAAGCAGATATTTCCCTGTGCTTACTGCTGTTTCTTCCATATGCCGGTAATGGGCTGAAAACGCCTGTTTTGGGACTCTGCAGAGAAAGTCTCTGCAGACTGCTGAATCCACACACGGGTTTAACTCTGGAAGTTGAGTGCACACATTGACAACCGTTCTGTTAGATAGCTGCGTTTTGGATTTAGAAGCAGATATTTCCCTGTGCTTACTGCTGTTCTTCCATATGCCGGTAATGGGGCTGAAAACGCCTGTTTTGGGACTCTGCAGAGAAAGTCTCTGCAGGACTGCTGAATCCACACACGGGTTTAACTCTGGAATGTTGAGTGCACACATTGACAACCGTTCTGTTAGATAGCTGCGTTTTGGATTTAGAAGCAGATATTTCCCTGTGCTTACTGCTGTTTCTTCCATATGCCGGTAATGGGCTGAAAAAGCCTGTTTTGGGACTCTGCAGAGAAAGTCTCTGCAGACTGCTGAATCCACACACGGGTTTTAACTCTGGAAGTTGAGTGCACACATTGACAACCGTTCTGTTAGATAGCTTGCGTTTTGGATTTAGAAGCAGATATTTCCCTGTGCTTACTGCTGTTTCTTCCATATGCCGGTAATGGGCTGAAAACGCCTGTTTTGGGACTCTGCAGAGAAAGTCTCTGCAGACTGCTGAATCCACACACGGGTTTAACTCTGGAAGTTGAGTGCACACATTGACAACCGTTCTGTTAGATAGCTGCGTTTTGGATTTAGAAGCAGATATTTCCCTGTGCTTACTGCTGTTTCTTCCATATGCCGGTAATGGGCTGAAAACGCCTGTTTTGGGACTCTGCAGAGAAAGTCTCTGCAGACTGCTGAATCCACACACGGGTTTAACTCTGGAAGTTGAGTGCACACATTGACAACCGTTCTGTTAGATAGCTGCGTTTTGGATTTAGAAGCAGATATTTCCCTGTGCTTACTGCTGTTTCTTCCATATGCCGGTAAATGGGCTGTAAACGCCTGTTTTGGGACTCTGCAGAGAAAGTCTCTGCAGACTGCTGAATCCACACACGGGTTTAACTCTGGAAGTTGAGTGCACACATTGACAACCGTTCTGTTAGATAGCTGCGTTTTGGATTTAGAAGCAGATATTTCCCTGTGCTTACTGCTGTTTCTTCCATATGCCGGTAATGGGCTGAAACGCCTGTTTTGGGACTCTGCAGAGAAAGTGTTTGCAGACTGCTGGATTCCACACACGGGTTTAACTCTGGAAGTTGAGTGCACACATTGACAACCGTTCTGTTAGATAGCTGCGTTTTGGATTTAGAAGCAGATATTTCCCTGGGCTTTACTGCTGTTTCTTCCATATGCCGGTAATGGGCTGAAAACGCCTGTTTTGGGACTCTGCAGAGAATGTCTCTGCAGACTGCTGAATCCACACACGGGTTTAACTCTGGAAGTTGAGTGCACACATTGACAACCGTTCTGTTAGATAGCTGCGTTTTGGATTTAGAAGCAGATATTTCCCTGTGCTTACTGCTGTTTCTTCATATGCCGGTAATGGGCTGAAAACGCCTTGTTTTGGGACTCTGCAGAGAAAGTCTCTGCAGACTGCTGAATCCACACACGGGTTTTTAACTCTGGAAGTTGAGTGCACACATTGACAACCGTTCTTTTAGATAGCTGCGTTTTGGATTTAGAAGCAGATATTTCCCTGTGCTTACTGCTGTTTTCTTCCATATGCCGGGTAATGGGCTGAAAACGCCTGTTTTGGGACTCTGCAGAGAAAGTCTCTGCAGACTGCTGAATCCACACACGGGATTAACTCTGGAAGTGAGTGCACACATTGACAACCGTTCTGTTAGATAGCTGCGTTTTGGATTTAGAAGCAGATATTTCCCTGTGCTTACTGCTGTTTCTTCCATATGCCGGTAATGGGCTGAAAACGCCTGTTTTGGGACTCTGCAGAGAAAGTGTTTGCAGACTGCTGAATCCACACACGGGGTTTAACTCTGGAAGTTGAGTGCACACATTGACAACCGTTCTGTTAGATAGCTGCGTTTGGATTTAGAAGCAGATATTTCCCTGTGCTTACTGCTGTTTCTTCCATATGCCGGTAATGGGCTGAAAACGCCTGTTTTGGGACTCTGCAGAGAATGTCCTCTGCAGACTGCTGAATCCACACACGGGTTTAACTCTGGAAGTTGAGTGCACACATTGACAACCGTTCTGTAGATAGCTGCGTTTTGGATTTAGAAGCAGATATTTCCCTGTGCTTACTGCTGTTTCTTCCATATGCCGGTAATGGGCTGAAAACGCCTGTTTTGGGACTCTGCAGAGAAAGTCTCTGCAGGACTGCTGAATCCACACACGGGTTTAACTCTGGAAGTTGAGTAGACACATTGACAACGTTCTTTTAGATAGCTGCGATTTGGATTTAGAAGCAGATATTTCCCTGTGCTTACTGCTGTTTCTTCCATATGCCGGTAATGGGCTGAAAACGCCTGTTTTGGGACTCTGCAGAGAAAGTCTCTGCATGACTGCTGAATCCACACACGGGTTTAACTCTGGATGTTGAGTGCACACATTGACAACCGTTCTGTTAGATAGCTGCGTTTGGATTTAGAAGCAGATATTTCCCTGTGCTTACTGCTGTTTCTTCCATATGCCGGTAATGGGCTGAAAACGCCTGTTTTGGGACTCTGCAGAGAAAGTGTTTGCAGACTGCTGAATCCACACACGGGTTTAACTCTGGAAGTTGAGTGCACACATTGACAACCGTTCTGTTAGATAGCTGCGTTTTGGATTTAGAAGCAGATATTTCCCTGTGCTTACTGCTGTTTCTTCCATATGCCGGTAATGGCTGAAAACGCCTGTTTTGGGGACTCTGCAGAGAAAAGTCTCTGCAGACTGCTGAATCCACACACGGGTTTAACTCTGGAAGTTGAGTGCACACATTGACAAACGTTCTGTTAGATAGCTGCGTTTTGGATTTAGAAGCAGATATTTCCCTGTGCTTACTGCTGTTTCTTCCGTATGCCGGTATGGGCTGAAAATGCCTGTTTTGGGACTCTGCAGAGAAAGTCTCTGCAGACTGCTGAATCCACACACGGGTTTAACTCTGGAAGTTGAGTGCACACATTGACAACCGTTCTGTTAGATAGCTGCGTTTTGGATTAGAAGCAGATATTTCCCTGTGCTTACTGCTGTTACTTCCATATGCCGGTAATGGGCTGAAAATGCCTGTTTTGGGACTCTGCAGAGAAAGTCTCTGCAGACTTCTGAATCCACACACCGGTTTAACTCTGGAAGTTGAGTGCACACATTGACAACCGTTCTGTTAGATAGCTGCGTTTTGGATTTAGAAGCAGATATTTCCCTGTGCTTACTGCTGTTTCTTCCATATGCCGGTAATGGGCTGAAAACGCCTGTTTTGGGACTCGCAGAGAAAGTCTCTGCAGACTGCTTGAATCCATCACACGGGGTTTAACTCTGGAAGTTGAGTGCACACATTGACAACCGTTCTGTTAGATAGCTGCGTTTTGGGATTTAGAAGCAGATATTTCCCTGTGGCTTACTGCTGTTCTTCCATATGCCGGTAATGGGCTGAAAACGCCTGTTTTGGGACTCTGCAGAGAAGTCTCTGCAGACTGCTGAATCCACACACGGGTTTAACTCTGGAAGTTGAGTGCACACATTGACAACCGTTTCTGTTAGATAGCTGCGTTTTGGATTTAGAAGCAGATATTTCCCTGTGCTTACTGCTGTTTCTTCATATGCCGGTAATGGGCTGAAAACGCCTGTTTTGGGACTCTGCAGAGAAAGTCTCTGCAGACTGCTGAATCCACACACGGGTTTAACTCTGGAAGTTGAGTGCACACATTGACAACCGTTCTGTTAGATAGCTGCGTTTTTGGATTTAGAAGCAGATATTTCCTGTGCTTACTGCTGTTTCTTCCATATGCCGGTAATGGGCTGAAAACGCTCTGTTTTGGGACTCTGCAGAGAAGTCTCTGCAGACTGCTGAATCCACACACGGGTTTTAACTCAGGAAAGTTGAGTGCACACATTGACAACCGTTCTGTAGATAGCTGCGTTTTGGATTTAGATAGCAGATATTTCCCTGTGCTTACTGCTGTTTCTTCCATATGCCGGTATTGGGCTGAAAACGCCTGTTTTGGGACTCTGCAGAGAAAAGTCTCTGCAGACTGCTGAATCCACACACGGGTTTAACTCTGGAAGTTGAGTGCACACATTGACAACCGTTCTGTTAGATAGCTGCGTTTTGGATTTAGAAGCAGATATTTCCCTGTGCTTACTGCTGTTTCTTCCATATGCCGGTAATGGGCTGAAAACGCCTGTTTTGGGACTCTGCAGAGAAAGTCTCTGCAGACTGCTGAATCCACACACGGGTTTAACTCTGGAAGTTGAGTGCACACATTGACAACCGTTCTGTTAGATAGCTGCGTTTTGGATTTAGAAGCAGATATTTCCCTGTGCTTACTGCTGTTTCTTCCATATGCCGGTAATGGGCTGAAAACGCCTGTTTTGGGACTCTGCAGAGAAAGTCTCTGCAGACTGCTGAATCCACACACGGTTTAACTCTGGAAGTTGAGTGCACACATTGACAACCGCTCTGTTAGATAGCTGCGTTTTGGATTTAGAAGCAGATATTTCCCTGTGCTTACTGCTGTTTCTTCCATATGCCGGGTAATGGACTGAAAACGCCTGTTTTGGGACTCTGCAGAGAAGTGTTTGCAGACTGCTGAATACACACACGGGTTTAACTCTGCAAGTTGAGTGCACACATTGACAACCGTTCTGTTAGATAGCTGCGTTTTGGATTTAGAAGCAGATATTTCCTGTGCTTACTGCTGTTTCTTCCATATGCCGGTAATGGGGCTGAAAACGCCTGTTTTGGGACTCTGCAGAGAAAGTCTCTGCAGACTGCTGAATCCACACACGGGTTTAACTCTGGAAGTTGAGTGCACACATTGACAACCGTTCTGTTAGATAGCTGCGTTTTGGATTTAGAAGCAGATATTTCCCTGTGCTTACTGCTGTTTCTTCCATATGCCGGTAATGGGCTGAAAACGCCTGTTTTGGGACTCTGCAGAGAAAGTCTCTGCAGACTGCTGTATCCACACACGGGTTTAACTCTGGAAGTTGAGTGCACACATTGACAACCGTACTGTAGATAGCTGCGTTTTGGATTTAGAAGCAGATAATTCCCTGTGCTTACTGCTGTTTCCTCCATATGCCGGTAATGGGCTGAAAACGCCTGTTTTGGGACTCTGCAGAGAAAGTCTCTGCAGACTTCTGAATCCACACACGGGTTTAACTCTTGGAAGTTGAGTGCACACATTGACAACCGTTCTGTTAGATAGCTGCGTTTTTGGATTTAGAAGCAGATATTTCCCTGTGCTTACTGCTGTTTCTTCCATATGCCGGTAATGGGCTGAAAACGCCTGTTTTGGGACTCTGCAGAGAAAGTCCTCTGCAGACTGCTGAATCCACACACGGGTTTAACTCTGGAAGTTGAGTGCACACATTGACAACCGTTCTGTTAGATAGCTGCGTTTTGGATTTAGAAGCAGATATTTCCCTGTGCTTACTGCTGTTTCTTCCCTATGCCGGTAATGGACTGAAAACGCTCTGTTTTGGGACTCTGCAGAGAAAGTCTCTGCAGACTGCTGAATCCACACACGGGTTTAACTCTGGAAGTTGAGTGCACACATTGACAACCGTTCTGTTAGATAGCTGCGTTTTGGATTTAGAAGCAGATATTCCCTGTGCTTACTGCTGTTTCTTCCATAGGCCGGTAATGGACTGAAAACGCCTGTTTTGGGACACTGCAGAGAAAGTGTTTGGCAGACTGCTGAATCCACACACGGGGTTTTAACTCTGGGAAGTTGAGTGCACACATTGACAACCGTTCTGTTAGATAGCTGCGTTTTGGATTTAGAAGCAGATATTTCCCTGTGCTTACTGCTGTTTCTTCCATATGCCGGTAATGGGCTGAAAACGCCTGTTTTGGGACTCTGCAGAGAAAGTCTCTGCAGACTGCTGAATCCACACACGGGTTTAACTCTGGAAGTTGAGTGCACACATTGACAACCGTTCTGTTAGATAGCTGCGTTTTGGATTTAGAAGCAGATATTTCCCTGTGCTTACTGCTGTTTCTTCCATATGCCGGTAATGGGCTGAAAACGCCTGTTTTGGGACTCTGCAGAGAAAGTGTTTGCAGACTGCTGAATCCACACACGGGTTTAACTCTGAAGTTGAGTGCACACATTGACAACCGTTCTGTTAGATAGCTGCGTTTTGGATTTAGAAGCAGATATTTTCCTGTGCTTACTGCTGTTTCTTCCATATGCCGGTAATGGGCTGAAAACGCCTGTTTTGGGACTCTGCAGAGAAGTCTCTGCAGACTGCTGAATCCACACACGGGTTTAACTCTGGAAGTTGAGTGCACACATTGACAACCGTTCTGTTAGATAGCTGCGTTTTGGATTTAGAAGCAGATATTTCCCTGTGCTTACTGCTGTTTCTTCCATATGCCGGTAATGGGCTGAAAACGCCTGTTTTGGGACTCTGCAGAGAAAGTGTTTGCAGACTGCTGAATCCACACACGGGTTTAACTCTGGAAGTTGAGTGCACACATTGACAACCGTTCTGTTAGATAGCTGCGTTTTGGATTTAGAAGCAGATATTTCCCTGTGCTTACTGCTGTTTCTTCCATATGCCGGTAATGGGCTGAAAACGCCTGTTTTGGGACTCTGCAGAGAAAGTGTTTGCAGACTTGCTGAATCCACACACGGGTTTAACTCTGGAAGTTGAGTGCACACATTGACAACCGTTCTGTTAGATAGCTGCGTTATGGATTTAGAAGCAGATATTTCCCTGTGCTTACTGCTGTTTCTTCATATGCCGGTAATGGGCTGAAAACGCCTGTTTTGGGACTCTGCAGAGAAAGTCTCTGCAGACTGCTGAATCCACACACGGGTTTAACTCTGGAAGTTGAGTGCACACATTGACAACCGTTCTGTTAGATAGCTGCGTTTTGGATTTAGAAGCAGATATTTCCCTGTGCTTACAGCTGTTTCTTCCATATGCCGGTAATGGGCTTGATAACGCCTGTTTTGGGACTCTGCAGAGAAAGTCTCTGCAGACTGCTGAATCCACACACGGGATTACTCTGGAAGTTGAGTGCACACATTGACAACCGTTCTGTTAGATAGCTGCGTTTTGGATTTAGAAGCAGATATTCCCTGTGCTTACTGCTGTTTCTTCCATATGCCGGTAATGGGCTGAAAACGCCTGTTTTGGGACTCTGCAGAGAAAGTGTTTGCAGGACTGCTGAATCCACACACGGGTTTAACTCTGGAAGTTGAGTGCACACATTGACAACCGTTCTGTTAGATAGCTGCGTTTTGGATTTAGAAGCAGATATTTCCCTGTGCTTACTGCTGTTTCTTCATATGCCGGTAATGGGCTGAAAACGCCTGTTTTGGGACTCTGCAGAGAATGTCTCTGCAGACTGCTGAATCCACACACGGGTTTTAACTCTGGAAGTTGAGTGCACACATTGACAACCGTTCTGTTAGATAGCTGCGTTTGGATTTAGAAGCAGATAATTCCCTGTGCTTACTGCTGTTTCTTCCATATGCCGGTAATGGGCTGAAAACGCCTGTTTTTGGGACTCTGCAGAGAAAGTCTCTGCAGACTGCTGAATCCACACACGGGATTTAACTCTGGAAGTTGAGTGCACACATGACAACCGTTCTGTTAGATAGCTGCGTTTTGGATTTAGAAGCAGATATTTCCCTGTGCTTACTGCTGTTTCTTCCATATGCCGGTAAATGGGCTGAAAACGCCTGTTTTGGGACTCTGCAGAGAAAGTCTCTGCAGACTGCTGAATCCACACACGGGATTAACTCTGGAAGTTGAGTGCACACATTGACAAACCGTTCTGTTAGATAGCTGCGTTTTGGATTTAGAAGCAGATATTTCCCTGTGCTTACTGCTGTTTCTTCCATATGCCGGTAATGGGCTGAAAACGCCTGTTTTGGGACTCTGCAGAGAAAGTGTTTGCAGACTGCTGAATCCACACACGGGTTTAACTCTGGAAGTTGAGTGCACACATTGACAACCGTTCTGTTAGATAGCTGCGTTTTGGATTTAGAAGCAGATATTTCCCTGTGCTTACTGCTGTTTCTCCATATGCCGGTAATGGGCTGAAAAACGCCTGTTTTGGGACTCTGCAGAGAATGTCTCTGCAGACTGCTGAATCCACACACGGGTTTAACTCTGGAAGTTGAGTGCACACATTGACAACCGTTCTGTTAGATAGCTGCGTTTTGGATTTAGAAGCAGATATTTCCCTGTGCTTACTGCTGTTTCTTCCATATGCCGGTAATGGGCTGAAAACGCCTGTTTTGGGACTCTGCAGAGAAAGTCTCTGCAGACTGCTGAATCCACACACGGTTTAACTCTGGAAGTTGAGTGCACACATTGACAACCGTTCTGTTAGATAGCTGCGTTTTGGATTTAGAAGCAGATATTCCCTGTGCTTACTGCTGTTTCTTCATATGCCGGTAATGGGCTGAAAACGCCTGTTTTGGGACTCTGCAGAGAAAGTCTCTGCAGACTGCTGAATCCACACACGGGTTTAACTCTGGAAGTTGAGTGCACACATTGACAAACCGTTCTGTTAGATAGCTGCGTTTTGGATTTAGAAGCAGATATTTCCCTGTGCTTACTGCTGTTTCTTCCATATGCCGGTAATGGGCTGAAAACGCCTGTCTTGGGACTCTGCAGAGAAAGTCTCTGCAGACTGCTGAATCCACACACGGGTTTAACTCTGGAAGTTGAGTGCACACATTGACAACCGTTCTGTTAGATAGACTGCGTTTTGGATTTAGAAGCAGATATTTCCCTGTGCTTACTGCTGTTTCTTCCATATGCCGGTAATGGGCTGAAAACGCCTGTTTTGGGACTCTGCAGAGAAAGTCTCTGCAGACTGCTGATCCACACACGGGTTTAACTCTGGAAGTTGAGTGCACACATTGACAACCGTTCTGTTAGATAGCTGCGGTTTTGGATTTAGAAGCAGATATTTCCCTGTGCTTACTGCTGTTTCTTCCATATGCCGGTAATGGGCTGAAAACGCCTGTTTTGGGACTCTGCAGAGAAAGTCTCTGCAGACTGCTGAATCCACACACGGGTTTAACTCTGGAAGTTGAGTGCACACATTGACAACCGTTCTGTTAGATAGCTGCGTTTTGGATTTAGAAGCAGATATTTCCCTGTGCCTTACTGCGTTTCTTCCCTATGCCGGTAACTGGGCTGAAAACGCCTGTTTTGGGACTCTGCAGAGAAAGTCTCTGCAGACTGCTGAATCCACACACGGGTTTAACTCTGGAAAGTTGAGTGCACACATTGACAACCGTTCTGTTAGATAGCTGCGTTATGATTTAGAGCAGATATTTCCCTGTGCATACTGCTGTTTCTTCCATATGCCGGTAATGGGCTGAATACGCCTGTTTTG